>NC_051862.1:137659433-137884433 GCF_015732765.1 Culex quinquefasciatus | reverse complement strand
AACGGAATGGAGCGCCAAAGCCCTGGGAAACCAATCGGGAGGTGGTTGATCGCGGCGATTGGGGCCAACATTGTTGTGGCCATCATGGTCGCCGTCGAAGAAATTGCCATCAACGGCACATTACACCGTGGTGCACTAATTGCCGTAATAAATCAGAATCAGGAAATAATTGCTCTGGCCTTACATGGGCGACTCGATGAGAATTGATTCCCTCCTGCTGATAAAAGGGGTGGACACCCCCCGCCCCACTCTCCTTCCACCCTCTCAAAGTTCTCCGCATTCTGAACATCATTGCGTTCAACTATGTTGACTGAGTTTGGCACAAACGGGCACACAATCATAATATAATGAAACACTATAGAAATTGGAGAGCTGAACGATTACGGGGACGGTCGTGGCGAACATCTAGATGGGTTAAAACAGCTTCGATTAATCTACCTACAAGCTTGTTAGCTGTCGATACCAACCCGAGTTCTCAAAAAGACCTTGAATTCACCAACCCCGACTTCGACCCCAGCTTCTTACCATTAATCAACTTCGACTTCATGTCCTCAAACAGTATTGACTTCACCGACTTTGACATTACAGACAAATAGGGGAAATATGCCCTTTCTAATCAAACACCTATTTTCGTCATATGAAGAGTTTGATGCTCGATTAAAGCTCCAAAAATACTATTTAGGCTATAAACTTACCAGCAACAGCACCGCCTCAAGTAAGCACGCAAATTTATGCAATTTACTGGCCACTTTTGATCATAATTACTTTTTTGCGAGACCATTTCCCATCATTTTGATGGCACACACAACCACACGCAAGGATGAGAGGTTAACTGCTTTACGAAAGTCGCCATCAATATCTTTTCACTTGCGCTAACGTTTTCAAAGCGCTTAAGATATAAAATTGCTTCCAACTACCGGCAACACGTTCTATTGAACATGAGTTAGTCACTAAGTTGAAAAATAATCCCGAAACATGTAAATAATTAGCAAGCGTCATAAAAAAAAACGCGCCAAGTCTTTTGACGTTTGACTTTTGACGACCCATTCCAATCGAAGGCTGAAGAAAACCGAGCGAGAAGCGAAGGCAAATAAAAAACAAAGGGTGGCCAACAACACAACCAGCAGCGCCTGTTGGAGTGAGCCAGTGGTGCCAGGAAATTTCCTCTATAAATGCTACTTTTCGTGAGTGTTCGCTAAAAATTTCATCAATTTTGGCAGCACTAAGCAGAGCGCTGGAAGAAAAAAGGACTAAGCTGAAAATAGAAAAATGGGTGTGGCCCAATGCACTCGAATGATTAGAATGCATTTGAGAAATATATTGTTTAAATGTTTGTAAAAGGAATAGCATAACATTTACTAAAAGTGAAAATAAACAGAAATGTTCACAAAAAGTTGCTCTTTTCGTTGGCGTACTTGATTTTAGTAAATTTCAAGGAACACTCCAGATTATCCACCATCATTTAAACACGACCGTTTATTAGGCTTAAAATGGGTAACATCACTTGTCTCTTAAACTTAACCATGAATTGCTACATTTAAAAACTGATTTTTGAAGGTTTGCTCAGATGATTTCTCTAAATTTGATCGTAGAAGGCGTAGATTGCGAGATAAATTTTTGTATTCTCGACAAAGTTGCTTGGATTGGCAAGCTCAACAACTTCTAGAAGACATGATAAATCCTAAAATTTTCCTGAACAGTAACATACTCAAATTACCCAAATTTTCAACTAAACTATATGTTGCCCCTCAGAGCGAAACAACTCTCGCGCAATTTCTGGCTCCAAATTTTTTCGCTTTCTCCGCCAAGAACAGTACCAAGTCCATAAACTGTTACATGATGGAGTCAATCAACGGTGGGGGTCAACATGCCGCGTGCGATCGCGCAAAAAAAATGTAACAAAGTGACGATCTCCGCTCTCGATCAAGAGGAAGGGAAGGGAGCGCTGAGAGGGTACTCACGTGAAAAACATAAACAGTAAAGAGGAGAGAGAGAGACGAGCAAAAGAAATGCCTCTCAAGGTTGAATGGTTGATGGCGGCTGCCCGCTTTTTCTCTGAATTTCGTCGACCGATGGGAACACAACTGTGTCAAAGCAATTAGTAATTATGAGGCCCCCGAAGATCGATGGCAATCTGGATCAACGGTAAACTGCGCTTTAAGAGTTTGTGAGCGTGTGAGTGATTTTGCGTGATTTTTCGATTATTGGCGCCGTTTGAGCGCTTAAAAGACCGCTTTTAAAAGCCAACAAAATGGGATTTCTCCTTTTTTGGAAGCGACTAAATTGTGAATTATGTTCAAAAAGAGTAGCATTCAACGACAGTAATTGCTTCCGAAGCTATTGAATACAAGAAGAACAATATTTTTCCCTTAATCGTGAATTGTTGTTCATGAATTTTAGAACCAAGAAGAATTTTATTCATGGCCCGCTCTTTTTTAGGAGCCACTAATTTTTGCTCGCTCATTAAAATGAGCGGCTCTTTTGAACGGCTCTTCAACTCTTTTGCAAAATTTTGATAAAATGGCTATTTTAAAGAATGGGCTGATTTTTGTGTTTTTTTTTTTTTCAACTTAAAAATGAGGAGATTAGCTTGAAAACAATAATTCTTGACGGTCTCTATGTCAAGATTTTTACTCGAACTGAGCGTTCGAGTGCTTGGATGTTAAGAGAACTTAAATCTAGGATTTTTGAGAAAATTGGTATTAATTTTACAAAATTGCGTTTATTTCTGCTAAAATTAAACAAATGGTGATATTATATTTTGAGAAAAAATTCTGCGAACTCTTTTCTGTTTTAATTGATAAATTCTATTGAATCGGGCAAGAGCATTTTTTACAAAAATCTTATGAACTATTAATAAGGTTTCTGTTTAAATTGTTCAAATTAAGCATTTTGTAATGCTCAAATTTGTAATTGGATAATAGTTTAATGAAACACACAAACAATTTTTTTGTCAGTTCGGCAGTTTGTCTTCTTTGTTTGTTTTCCTGCATTGGCAAACTGTCAAACACCAAAAAGTGCGAGTTTGTTTGTTTGTTTGCCATAGTCTAATACCTCCTTTACGGTCTGTTTTGTAATGAACAGCTTTTTTTTTTCTTTTTTAGTTAGTTTCACGCTTTACTTTTGGAATAATTTTAATGAAAACTAGTCAACATGGGTTTGAAATCTTTAGTTATGTTCAAATATTGGCATAAATGTTATTAAAGTAATTAAATGAATATTGATTGGGAAGTTGCAACAGAACCCCAACGAAATATTTCAATTCAATTCACAAAATGTTAGGAAAAAGCCCGGAAAAAGCGTGGCAGATGGCTGGAGACTGACAGAGGTCAATAGATGTAGTAATTAGACAATCCTTTAGAATTATCTATCGATGAATTCTTCAGTCCCTTCAAACTGCATACTTCGATTGACTTTATTCCTCGATATTTTCTCTTGCTTGAAGGATCTCTTCCTCGACGGTCCCTTGGATACTGTTTGCTTTAAAAATCTCTTCCGGTTGTCAATATTGTCACTATCTCATGGATTGCATAGACATTTTTCTTTGCAAAACGAAGCTTTGAAGGGTGTTTGACATTATTTTGTTTTTGTTTGTCGGACGTTGCCATGATTCTCTCCCATAGCTGGGTACCAAGAAAAACATATTTTCAATCGAGTCTTCATTTTGCATAAACTGATGATTCTCTTCCTCGACGGTCCCTTGGATATTGACAACCAGAGAGTCGGCTGTATAAACTATTTCCCCATTGTGACTGATCTTGAAATATTGAAAAAAAAAACATTTTCAACTCTCAAAAATAAATTGAATACTACAATTTGTTGGAAAATCAATAATATATATTTATTAACATAAAAGACACATGTTTAAAATTCATTCCGTCTTCCTTCGTCCAGGATTGGTTTGACTTTTTCTCATAGCTTTTGCAAATAACTGTTAAAAATGGATTTTTTAAAACCTTAATATCTTTTTGCAACAGCCTCCAACACCCATACTCCAGTTTTTCTCATAGTTTTCGATTTTTTCCAATTTTGCCTTCCTCACTGAGGTAAGGCTATAATCCTGCTCGAAAAATGAACTTTTGAAAAACAGCTCGTTGACCTATATTCATGTATACCTATCGACTCAGAATCGAAAACTGAACAAATGTCTGTGTGTGTGTGTGTGTATGTGTGTGCGTATTCCCCTTGGTGCTCAAAATTCTTGCCAAGTTTTCTCGGCACTGGCTGATGCGATTTGAGTCAAATAAGTTGCATTCGATCCAGTTTGGTGTCCCATACTGCACTATTGAATTGTTTGAAGATGCGATAAGTAGTTCAAGAGTTACGTATAAAAAAGTGTCAGAGTTGCGAATCGGATCTCACATAAATGCATGTAAACTACATCCAGACCCAACACCCGACCCATCGTTGGTTAGGTTATCAAAAGACCTTTCCCACGAGTCCAAAACATTGAAGTTCTGGCAACCCTATCTCAAGTTATGATCACTTAAGTGATATTTATGTACTTTTTTGATGCCGGATCTCACTTAAATGCATGTAAACTATGTCCGGATCCATCATCCAACCCATAGTTGGATAGGTAATCAAAAGATCTTTCCAATGAGTCCAAAACATTGAAGATCTGGCAACCCTGTCTCAAGTTATGACCACTTAAGTGATATTTATGTACTTTTTTGAAGCCGGATCTCACTTAAATGTATGTAAACTTTGTCCGGATGCACTATCCAACCCATCGTTGGATAGGTCATCAAAAGACCTTTCCAATGAGTCCAAAACATTGAAGATCTGGCAGCCCTGTCTCAAGTTATCACCAGTTAAGTGATATTTATGTACTTTTTTGATGCCGGATCTCACTTAAATGTGTGTAAACTATGTCCGGATCCATCATCCAGCCCATCTTTGGATAGGTAATCGAAAAACCTTTCTAATGAGTCCAATACAATGAAGATCTGGCAACCCTGTCTCAAGTTATGACCACTTAAGTGATATTTATGTGCTTTTTTGAAGCCGGATCTCACTTAAATGTATGTAAACTTTGTCCGGATCCACTATCCAACCCATCGTTGGATAGGTCATCAAAAGACCTTTCCAATGAGTCCAAAACATTGAAGATCTGGCAGCCCTGTCTCAAGTTATTACCACTTAAGTGATATTTATGTACATCATTGATGCCGGATCTCACCTAAATGCATGTAAACTATGTCCGGATCCATCATCCAACCCATCGTTGGATAGGTAATCAAAAGATCTTTCCAATGAGTCAAAACATTGAAGATCTGGCAACCCTGTCTCAAGTTATGACCACTTAATTTTAACCTTTCCTATACAATCTGCAAATTTTCCGGAATCGGTTGTATCTTTTAGGCACTCACGAACTTACCATACGAACTCAACGCAAGAAAGAGCATCGATCGGACGTTCCGTGTTGAATTGATTCACGTTCGAACAAAACCGTCGAAATTTTGTATATATATATATATTAGGGTGTTTCAGCCAAACAAAAAAGTTCTCAGAAACCGAGGTTCCCCTAGTAGAGGATACCCATAGGGACTCTCATGCCAAATATCAGCCCATTTGGTTGAGAATTAGCCTGTCCCCAGCGGTTCAAAGTTTACATGGAAATTACTATGGGATTTTTGTGCTTTTCGTTCAATCGTTCCTACAGGTCTGGGGACAACATGGATTCAATCGGAATAAAGACAGGTGTGTAGGGGATGGTCCAATGAACAAATTCCAGAAGGAATTAGGGTTGTCCATTCTGTCCCCAAGGTGCGCATTGGATCGACGTCCGGTGTCTCTAGAATCATCGATTCACCCTTTAAATGTACGCATTGTCCTTAGTATGCTATGACGGCTAGGAGAAAATTACGACGCCCCATGTCAGACGGTGAACACGTGGCAGAGCATCTACTCGAGTTTTGGCTCAGAAACATTCTTTAAAGTACTAAAATTATAATTATTGATGTTCCTGGAAGAATTTCAACTATTCTAAATAAAGTAAAATGATGATTTTGTGTTAATAATGCAATCGATGCCTCTCCACGTGTTCACCGTCTCATATGGGGCGTCGTGGTTTCCACCTAGCCGTCATAGCATACTAAGGAAATGCGATGCTTTTGAAGGATGAATCGTTGGTTTTGGAGACACCGGACGTCGATCCAATGCGCACCTTGGGGACAGAATGGACAACCCTAATTCCTTCTGGAATGTGTTCATTGGACCATCCCCTACACACCTGTCTTTATTCCGAGTGAATCCATGTTGTCCCCAGACCTGTAGGAACGATTGAACGAAAAGCACAAAATCCCATAGTAATTTCCATGTAAACTTTGAACTGCTGGGGACAGGCCAATTCTCAACCAAATGGGCTGATATTTGGCATGAGAGTCCCTATGGGTATCCTCTACTAGGGGAACCTCGGTTTGCCTGATTCTGAGAACTTTTGGTTTTGGATGAAACACCCTAATATATATATAAGATAGATAGAATTTGTGTCCAAACCCATCATATCACCAAATGTTGGTAAAAAGTGAGGAAGGCAACAACCACATAGGTGGATTAAGTTAGTTTTTTTAAAGAGAATGAAAACTGTTGAAAATTAATCAAAAAAGATGCCAATTACAAAAAAACTCTGAGGCCGCAGTCTTTCGATTCACCATGAATAAACATATGTCTAAAGATACATTAAACATAAGCATGATCATCTCCTCGACGTACGACGGGGATGAGCCTGAGCCTAAGTTCTCTCTCCACGACAACAACGCAGATCGTGCTGATCAACCTTCGCTAGACAAAACGGGCCAGAAGAAAGCGAAGCCACTCGCAAGAGTAAATGAACGACCTTCTCATATCCTTTAGCCATTATTGAGTTATGTTTTGCCCCTCACTTTCCACCTACGGGTCTCGGGCCGTTCCGTCCAGGTCTTCAATAGCGCAAATTGCACACACCGTTCCCTCCAACTTTGATATTTTCCCGACCTCTTTTCTTCGGCAAGATCTCTGCTGCTAGTGGCAGTGGAAATTGAGTTGCTCTGTCTAAGCAGGTCTTTGTTCGGTCCGGGAGAGACCAAGCGGAGAGTGGGGGGCTTGCTACGAGAAGGGCGTCCCCGTCTTAGAAACAAGATTAGCATTCATATTTCCTGCGATTGTAAAACGACGCATAATCTAAATATTGCATGACTCCGCGGGGTAAACTCCGCAACTGGTTCCAGGCCGGGCAGAAAGTGGCGCGCAATCAACCTCATTTCTTCAACAGCAGCTGTTCGAACAGGGAGTCACCACCGAGTCGAACGTCCCAGCGATCTAGTTTGGCCAGGAATTCCGCTACAGATACTGTTATGTTTATCAAGCCGACTGCAGTTGATGTCCCTGGCAGACCCTGGCAACTTAGGTGCGTGTGTGTGTGTCCTGAGGCAGAACAACTCCGGAACATGTCGGAACCATGAGAGTTGACAACGCAGACGATTAAGGGACTCACTCGGTTGAGTATAATTGCTCGCAAGCGACGAACTGGAGAAATCGCGATTTTCAGAGATGTATTATTTTCTGATTTAACTACCTAGTAAGATTAAAATTTATTCTTAAAATCTCAAAAACATTTAATTGAGGTTATTTTTTTCTCTTATAGAATACAAAAATGAAAATTTTAGCTCAATGGTAGAGGTTCAATTCGATTTCGCCAATTTGTAATGAATGCGGATTGTGATGAGAACCCAAGTCTCTGTCCAACCCAATGCCATGCTTGTGCGCACTCAATTAAGATCACACAAATGCCTCCCGCCAGAACAAGGAAGCTAACGGAACATGATGTCGGGCCGTCTGCCGCGGCGGTATGCTCCGGTTTCCCATAAAGTTTTCTCCTAAAGGCCAACCCCCGAAGAGGTTCCCCCTTAAATGGCCTTCCTAGTGGCACAGATCGTGCCTTACCATAGCTGACTAGAAGAAGAGAAAAGTAGAACGCGGAATTGGCGCTTCAAGAGTTCAACCCGACGACGAGACTTTCAATCGACCTAATGAAGAACCATCGATTGATCGACGTCGGCAGTGCCGCGCAAAGAACCACTTTTCTTCAGGTCGTTCCGTCTGCACCATTTCTCCGGGACTTTTATTTGTTTGTTTTATGTGTTTATGGGTAACTAGTAACGGTCGGATTTGGACTCTGGGATGCTGTTGGGATTGTGGATTGGACCCCCTCCCCTTCCCACCATAATGGCACACAAAAACAATAAAATCCAAAGTAAGTAACAACAATCTTGATGATGATGATCGGCCACGACAGGCGGAGAAGACACACTCTTCTTCTAGAGCAGTGAAGTGCTTCTGATGTGGCATTCTCACGCGGCGTGCGGTGGGGTTTGAAGAGCTCGAACCAACGGTATTTGGGTCTTTAAAATCGACAGCGAGAAGTGGGGAGAAAACACTCAAGTATCCCTTAAAATCCACGAGAGTCGGACATTCCTAGCGATGATCCACCGCGGGTTGATTTCTATAATTTCGCCCCGGCACGACGATTTGCGTTGAACTTTTACGATTTCACGGACGATACTAATCACGAAGTCGCGCACGGATGGGATCCTCCCGCTAATGGCAAACGGATTAATGGATACTTTAGTTACGCCGAGGTTGTTAGCCGTTAGAAAGCTTGCAGATTTTCCGGGAATGATGAAGATGAGCATCGTCTCTTGTTGAAGGAATGTTTTTGCGGGTTTTACTTGGCGAATTTTATTACTCGAAACGAGGACGAGACGTCAACTCGATTTAATGATGGTGAAAGCTCTGGGCCAGTTCGATGGTGACCTATGATTTTGTCTGATTTGCCATTTCACCTTAATTTGTGTATTTTTTCTTGGTAAATTTTAAATGGAGCTTGTTAGACCACATTAGACCAACGAGGCCAAATTGTCAATAAGCCAACCTAAACACGGACCATCATGACTTCCGTGACCTCTGAATGTTTCAAACAAATCTGTAACACAGTCCTCTAACTCTAAGCACGACTTCTACTGTACCCGGGTTATGTTAAACTCGACACTGATTTGCACACAAAGGCAACGAGCTTTTAACGGGATGACGTCGTTTTTACCCCACCGAAAAAGAAGAGCCCCCCGAAATGTACTGTGCACTGCACTGTATGGTTTATTGCCGGCCGAGGTCGAAGGGTAACAAGCTGCCGAATAAATAAAAAAAAAAGCTTTTAACATCACGCTCATCGTGTGCAGTTTGAACTAAACTATGCCCGATGTTCGTGAAGAACGTTTAACTCAAAGTTGTTTTGGGGTTCAAAGGGGTTAATTTTTCACCTGCTCTAAATCTTTTAAATTTTTATGACTAATGAATTCTCTTTCTTTCCTTCTGTTTCAGGTAAGCTTTCATCCACTTTCTTGACAGAGCAGTCCCTAAAAACAAATGACACAATTGAGCGCCGGGAATTCCATTCGGCATCGCTTTGGGAAACAACCAATCAAACTTTGTAAGTCGTGACCCATTTCGAGCAGTCAGCCATCAATACCCATTTAGACAACCGAGAACCAATCAATCATGCCCCGTCCCAGAACCTCCCGGGTTGACAGGGAGAAGAAAGCTCCAGATCTATGTTATGAATTCCGCGGAGACACCTTCTTCTTGGTTCGTGAAATGATATTCAACCCTCTGAAGCGGCCCGCAGAAACAAGTTCTTCCTTTCTCTGTCACAGGCTGTGGCATCACGGGGCCGAAAATAACTCGCAGCCATCATCATCTCCGCAATCCGAGCTGTCCGAGCTGGGTTTCATGCAAATTTCGCACAGTTTGTGTGTGTCGTATTTGCTCGGGAACTCTTGTTGTGAACCGGTTTCGCGGTTTGCGGGCAGTTCTTGTGAAGTTGGCGCATGAGATTCGTACCGGAATCGATGGTGGAGGGTTGTGGTTTTGGAAGTTCAAGTTCATATCCAACTCCAAAGTCCAATTTCCAATTTCCAATTTCCAATTTCCAATTTCCAATTTCATATTTCCAATTTCCAATTTCCAATTTCCAATTTCCAATGTCCAATGTCCAAAGACTAATGTTCAATGTTCAATGTTCAATGTTCAATGTTCAATGTTCAATGTTCAATGTTCAATGTTCAATGTTCAATGTTCAATGTTCAATGTTCAATGTTCAATGTTCAATGTTCAATGTTCAATGTTCAATGTTCAATGTTCAATGTTCAATGTTCAATGTTCAATGTTCAATGTTCAATGTTCAATGTTCAATGTTCAATGTTCAATGTTCAATGTTCAATGTTCAATGTTCAATGTTCAATGTTCAATGTTCAATGTTCAATGTTCAATGTTCAATGTCCAAGTCCAATTAAAATCCAGTTCAAAATCAGTCAAAGTCAAAAATACCAACACTCACCCTAAAAGAAATTCTGTATGATGAGAGATAAATATCCAAGAAAACCAAACCGCAACGAAGTTTGGTGACGCGACTTGATGATATTTGCTAATTTAAAGCCGGCCGTTGTCGTCGGGGTTCATTCGACCTCACAAAACGGGACTCGCAGGGAGAGGACGGAGGACGTTAATCTTTTGAGTTTAGGAAAAAAAAAAGTTCGATGGCCCGGCGGGGGAGCCTTCGTCGTAAACCTCCCACTGAAATGATGGGCTCGCCGAAAAAAAAAATACCCCAAACGGATGATTTAACAACGCAATCAATCATTGAGCTCGAGAGTGAATTCTTTGCTCTCGTAATTATTAAAATTGGAGGATGATGCCCATAAGGCACACCTTTGGGGTGTGGGGAGCGGAATTCTTCACCGGTGATGACTACAAATAGTTCGAAACGTGCGCTGTCATTTATGAAATGAAAGAGAAGAAAGAATAAAAAAAGACTTATTGGATTTCATACAGTACATTACTGGGAGCGTGCAGGGAAATATTGCTCGGTCACGTTCATCGAAAGGGTTTTGTGAGGCAACACACCGATCAATACTCAATGTTATCGATTCGAACAGGTGTCATTAGGGTAGTAATTTAACGGGTAATTTAGCGGTTCGTTAGCGAGTGTGCGAGGATTATGCAATGTCTCGTAGTGGGTTATTCAAATTGTGCCGAGTAATGTTGATCGGTTACATTTTATTATGTTATTACTAAAAGTTTGCCAAAATTGAAAGGAGATTTCAGCAATTGTCACACCTCTACAATCAACATCTCTAAAATGCTGCAACTCAGCAAAATAACAAATCAACACCACCCAACAACCAACAATCAACAACCCGCTGCTTTAAACCAACAACCAACAACCAACAATCAACCATAAACAATCTACCATCTAGAACTAAAAAGCAACAACCAAGAATCAACAATCAACTATCTACAATAGCGTGTCCCAAAAAAACACGAAGTCGAGGAATTCAATGTGCTCAGTTCTCAAATGATAGAAAATCATGTTAGAAACAACTCTCTCATACATGAAAACTTTCGGAAAAATCGTTTACCACGTTCCCTGGGCATTTTTTTGAAAAAAGTCAGTTTTTTCGACAATTTCACAAAATCTGCTTAGAAAAAATGGAAAATTTTAAAATTTCAAATAGCCTATACCATTAAATGATGGTCTGTGGTCCAATAAACAAGTTATTGTATCGATTTGGCCTTTTAAAACCTTTTTTTCACTTTCCCGGTAGCTTTTATGTCGAAAAATACGAGTTTTGCTTTACTTTTTTCAATCTTTTCCTCGGTATTGAACACAAAAATTTCCTCATATGTGAAAATACATGCATCTTGTAGGAAATTTTCCGCCGAAGATTTTCGTCTAAGCAACTTTGAAGTTTCATCAACTCTGAGCTGAGATATTCCAGTTTTTGTGAAGAAAGAATATTGAATATTTGAAAATGTTGATATTAATCATCATTGGCATACAATATTAGGGATAATTTAAGCCTAATTTGAAGTGCGGCTGTATCGCATCTGTTTTTAAACATGATTGGTTCATCCTTCAATACTAAGGGCCACCTGGTGTTGTTTTCTCATGGCACACTACGTGCTAAATCAATGAATTACTTTTAGCAAATAACTCATATTTAGAGCATTTTGCATTTAAACCAATCGATGCACGTTTGCTGTGTTTCCATGGATACAAATAAACAAATAACAAATCGATGCATCTGTGCTCTCTTATGCTATCTAGATAGGAAAACCAGTAAGCTTAGTACAAGAGCACAGAGGCATCGAAATATATGGTTCGATTATACGGGGTTGGCAATTGTCCACGCTCCATCCAAAAAAGTTTTTTATGGACAATTGACCATGAGAAGGGGAGGGAGCTGAGATTTAAAAAAAATGTTTACGTGATTAATGGATGGATCCCTATAGAATAAATTCCAAATATTAGTGATATTTTTAATTTACCTGAACATCGGATTTATCAACAGGAGTTATAAGAAGGGAGTGTAAACGTTACGTTGTGGTTCAGATCACGGAAATGCGTACAATTGAACCTTATATTTGTTATTTGTTTATTTGTATCCATGGAAACACAGCAAACGTGCTTCGATTGGTTTAAATGCAAAATGCTCTAAATATGAGTTATTTGCTAAAAGTAATTCATTGATTTAGCACGTAGTGTGCCATGAGGAAACAACACCAGGTGGCCCTTAGTATTGAAGGATGAACCAATCATGTTTAAAAACAGATGCGATACAGCCGCACTTTAAATTAGGCTTAAATTATCCTTAATATTGTATGCCAATGATGATTAATATCAACATTTTCAAATATTCAATATTCTTTCTTCACAAAAACTGGAATATCTCAGCTCAGAGTTGATGAAACTTCAAAGTTGCTTAGACGAAAATCTTCGGCGGAAAATTTCCTACAAGATGCATGTATTTTCACATATGAGGAAATTTTTGTGTCCAATACCGAGGGAAAAGATTGAAAAAAAGTAAAGCAAAAACTCGTATTTTTCGACATAAAAGCTACCGGGAAAGTAAAAACAAGGTTTTAAAAGGCCAAATCGATACATTAACTTGTTTATTGGACCACAGACAATCATTTAATGGTATAGGCTATTTGAAATTTTAAAATTTTCCATTTTTTCTAAGCAGATTTTGTGAAATTGTCGAAAAAACTGACTTTTTTCAAAAAAATGTCCAGGGAACGTGGTAAACGATTTTTCCGAAAGTTTTCATGTATGAGAGAGTTGTTTCTAACATGATTTTTTATCATTTGAGAACTGAGCATATTGAATTCCTCGACTTCGTGTTTTTTTGGGACACGCTAATCTACAATCAACAATCTACAATTAAAATTCAACAATCAACAATCAACAATCAATAACCAACAATCAACAACCAACAACCAACAAACAACATCAACAATCAACACACAACAAACAACCAAAAACAAATAACCAACAACAAATAGCAACCAACAATCAACAATCAACAATCAACAAACAACAATCAACAATCAATCAAACCATCCACATTAACGACCCCCGGGTCTTTTGTGGTCTCTATTGCAAGTTTCTGCTCGAACCTAGGAGTCCGAAGGCTTGAATGGGGAGAGCACCCAAACCTCTTTCTACTCCAAGGAACCTTCCACCCCAGTGTTTGAACTGACGACCTTTGGATTGCGAGTCCAACCGCCGCCAGCGATTTCACCCGAGTAGGCTTGGTTTGGTGTGTTGTTTGTACTTATGGCATGGAGACGACTCCTACACCTGGAATGACTTAATGGCCTAACAACAACCAAGGTCGGGACCGACATTTTACTTCCTCATCCGATGGAAGGTTGGAGCAGATGGGAATCGAACCCAGAATCATCCGCTTACAAAGCGGACAGCGTAACCATTCGGCCACGCACTGCCAACAATCAACAATCAACAATCAACAATCAACAATCAACAATCAACAATCAACAATCAACAATCAACAATCAACAATCAACAATCTACAAACTACAAACTACAATCTACAATCTACAATCAACAATCAACAATCTACAATTAACAATCAACAATCAACCATCAACAATCAACAAACAACAAACAACTAATAACTCAACAACTCATCAACCAATCAACACAAACCTACAATAGTTGTGGAATGGTTCTAAATTCATGCATCAAAACAGAGCAGCTTAAGTCTTTAACGATTCTGGAAACATACAAAATGTGACCTCAGACTTAACTCAACTTCACAGCATAACAAACGCCAACCTCACGATATCCGCTTGACATTCATGTGCGAAATCGGCTTATAAGACCACTTTACTATCGGATCAAAACATTACCAAAGCTTCTAGCTTCCGATACCTGACAAACACCACCGCAGCTTCTACTCCAGCAGCCACAGCTGGACCAAAATCCCCACCTCCTTCAAGCTCTGTTTGTCTCCATAATTGATCGCCAAGGTCGCCACCCGTCCCATCCCCTTCCCCTAAGCCAAGGTTCCCCCTTCGATGCCGTCTTAAGCTCTTTATTAATTTTTATAACGTCCGAGGCTTTCGCAGCAAGCTCCCTTCCGAAGATAAGAGTGTCGCCAAAGTCGTTTGCACTGAATGTTGCGGTGGTGGCGGCGCGATCGACGTTGATCGACCAGAACCGGCCGGAACGAAAAGTATGCGAACGATTTTACGCTCTCCGGTCGGACACACGGTTGATCCGGAGGACACTGTGAAAATCGATCGATTTCTTGGCAGATCGCGTCGAAGGACCCAACGTGGCAGAACTTCACAACACTTGCGATTCCCGGTGCCCGCAACAAGTGATCGAACCCGGCTATCTGTTCCTCGGAATCTTATCGGGCTGGGGGAAAAAAATGAAGTATCGATGACGGTGACGAAGACGCCTGTGCCGAGAAGTGCAGTCTCATCACCGATCGGTTGATGGGTAGCAGCCGGTTTTCACGCAGCGATCTCGCATTCCCGATAAAACAGGCTGTAGAACGAGATGTCAGCCGCAGCTGTGGGGTTGTTTTCGCGCAGTCTTCTGCCACTTTGTACGGGCAACAAATGTCGCGGAATTCACGCCGCGGTAAGGGCTTATCCGGTGATTGGCGGTTGGCATTTGTTCTGGGACTCTATTTGATGATCTGTTGGATGATGTTGTTGAACCATACCAGCAACAAATTTAGAAACCAAACAATTTAATGAAAAAAGTTGTCGATTTACTGGTTTTTTCAAGCGAGTTGATTTGTTGATATGTTGATTTGTTGATTTGTTGATTTGTTGATTTGTTGATTTGTTGATTTGTTGATTTGTTGATTTGTTGATTTGTTGATTTGTTGATTTGTTGATTTGTTGATTTATTGATTTGTTGATTTGTTGATTTGTTGATTTGTTGATTTGTTGATTTGTTGATTTGTTGATTTGTTGATTTGTTGATTTGTTGATTTGTTGATTTGTTGATTTGTTGATTTGTTGATTTGTTGATTTGTTGATTTGTTGATTTGTTGATTTGTTGATTTGTTGATTTGTTGATTTGTTGATTTGTTGATTTGTTGATTTGTTGATTTGTTGATTTGTTGATTTGTTGATTTGTTGATTTGTTGATTTGTTGATTTGTTGATTTGTTGATTTGTTGATTTGTTGATTTGTTGATTTGTTGATTTGTTGATTTGTTGATTTGTTGATTTGTTGATTTGTTGATTTGTTGATTTGTTGATTTGTTGCCTTGTATTCATTAAATTGATCAACATCACTCCGGTCTACGGTAGTAAAACTATTAAGCAAACTTCATTAATCACGATGGATTTCCCCGACAATGCATGAATACAAAACGCGCTGCAGATCCCGAGGTGTTAACTCTCGTTGGTTGCTAATAAATGGGCGTATAATTCGAGAAATTTGATCCACTTACATCAATCACACACGTGTGTACCTACAAGGTGAGAAACCGTCCCGAGCCAAGTGATTTATTCTGGTCAGCTTCTTGGCTTTTGCTCCTAGTTCTGCTTGTTCACAACGAAGAAGAAGCTCAGACCTGCTCTCCACGAGGGACAGGTGATGAATGAGCGAAGCCGAGCCGAACTGAAATCGGATCCTTTTCCGAGAAAATAGATCGTATTGTTCCAATAAAAGGGCGCAAGATAAACAGACAGGCCGGGCCAGATTCCGACGGGTCATTGATCATCCCAGCTCGCATGCGAGTTTTCTACTGATTTATTAGTTCATATCTGTTTCACTCTTATTAAAGTCCTCGGACCTTCCCTCCTCCCTGCATTTCTTCCCCAGAGGGTAATCTGTATGATTTTAAGAATTTCCCGCCAAGACTACATTACATCCAGTTACTATGTGCAGGATTCTTGCCCTATCAGTCCGGTTCTGATCGATCAGAGAGAGAGTGCGCCGCGCTCAACCCAAACTAACTGTAATTTCTCGTCATTAATCCATCGACTTTCTCAAAGCGATAGCAGGAGGACTCCACAAGCAGCTCGTGTACCACTTTGACAAGTACTCTGCGCTCGTAAATAGTCATCAATAAAGCTGCAATCATGTGTTTTGCTCGGCCCTACCTTGCGCTCGAGTCCCCCATCGGAGAGCCCTATTGGATTTATTGGGCTCTCCCCCTTGGTTACCCAGGACGAGGGGACTCAATCGGCGAAAATATCAAAATTATTAACCATTCCAAACACATAAATCTCGTTAGTCGCGCCGTGTTCGAGTTCGACAAGAAACGGCTTGTGTAGCACTCGAAGGTATTTCGTCTTGTAGTTGAGGTGCTAAATCCCCTTGCAAATCTACGCGGAGTACGTGACTTCCAAGTCTGCTTCTTCGGCGAAGAAACTTGTTTGCTGCGGCAACCAACCTCTAGGAACACCGTGGAGTCGAGCCCGGTGTGCGCTAAAGAGCACTAATTGATTGTGTGATACATGCCTCGAGCAATACCCCGACATGATCGGGATTGGTTGAAGAGCACAAACCAGCGCCTCGGAACGGTAACCGCGGATCGTTGTCGATGGTCAGGTTGGCATTAAGTAGTAGAAATGTGTTTTTTACTCTCCTCTGCTCTTAAGTACTACATGATCGAATAAATTGAAGCGAAATGTTCTATCCTGTAGGGGGTTGGGAGCAACATGCTGGGCATCATTAGCTAGGGCTTGTCATTAATAGCTTGTTAGAACATATTAAACTGCTGTTTTTTTTTGTTGAGTGTATGCTTATACCTAGTCGTTCATATTGAAATGAAACCACGGTGAAGGTGTTCTTTCCAACTCAATCAAACATTTCTTCATATCAGTCGTATCAATAGGGATAAAAAACATGAAATATTGGGTTGAATACCAACTGATTAGAACATTTTTCATGCATTTAAATAAGTTAAACAAGTTCACTAACTAATAAACAAGAGACGAATGCACACTTTTGTAAAATCTCTTTAATAAAAACAAAAAAAAACTACATAATCAAGAGATCAGTGTGGGCTAATCAAATAACCAACTTAATCCACCCACGTGTTTGGTGCCTTCCTCACTACTTTACAAATATGGGCAACACGAAAGATCCGGAAATGATTTTCATCTGGATTTTAAGTTTTTGTTTGTTTGTGAACAAAAAACTAAGTTTTTTTTATGGAATTAACTAAGTTCAATTAAGATCTAGTCTCAAAAAGTATTGACTGTGTTACCATCTCTACGATCTTTTGGACTCTTATGCAAAGACTTTCGATTACCTATCCAACGATGGGTCGAATGATGGAGCCGGATTTAGTTTTCGCACAGATAAGTGAGGCTTCAGAAAAGTAAGTAACTTTAGACATGGTTGTCAGATCTTTGATATGTTGAGATCGTTTGGAAGGTCTTTCAATTGCCTATCTTACGATAGGTCGGATGATGGAGTCGGACATAGTTTTCCTACAAATCAGTGAGATCCGGCTTCAGAAAAGTAAACAAATAGCACTTAAGAAGTCATAACTCGAGACAGGGTTGCCAGATCTTCGATGTTTTGAACTCGTTAGAAAGGTCTTTCGATTACCTAACCAACGACTGGTAGGTTGATGGAGCCGGAAATAGTTTTCGTACAGATAAGAGAGATCGGGCTTACGAAAAGTATCACTTAAGTGGTCATAACTTGAAACAGGGTTGCCAGATCTTCAAATTTGTTTTGAAGGTCTTTTGATTACCTATCCAACGATATATAACATGATGATATTTGGTGCGATTTATGGTCATTTATCTAACATCCGGATATTTGTGTAAATACATTTGTATACATAACTTTTAAACTACTTATCGAAACCTCAACTTTGTTGAAACTCGATCTATGGGACTCTAAACCGACTCAAATGCGACCGGTTTAGACTAAGTCGATTCAGCTAGTGCTGAGGAAACTGAGTGACAATTTTGGCAAGTTCATTTGTAAAGCAGGATTATAGCCTTACCTCAGTGAAGAAGGCAAAACCGCTGGCAGGCAGAGAAATTATAGGAAAGTATAGATTGTTTCAGACCTCTTCCAATGACCCATTTCACAATGGCAAATAACCTGGCCAAAATCCGATGTCATTGGGCATTATCCGCATGAACATAGCACAATATTAAGACAATTCCTCGACCTATCAACCACTGTCTAACATGTTTCATCCATGGAACCCAAAACACAACTCTATCACAAACATCTGATCTCTTCAAATAAATCAGATCTGTTGACAAACGGTCCCGTGACCCAGATATCAGCTTCCGTTGTTGACAAACCAATTTTCCACCCCAAAATCCTACCTGAACAATCTTGTACGCGTCGCTGCATTCTTCAGGTAATCTGTGCGCTCATCGCTGAATGATTTCTAGTGAAAAAAAAATAAGCGATGAACCCCACGGAGCATAACCTGAAGAATGACGACAGGTGTATGTGGTGTGGAAGAAAGCCGTGTGCAACATGACAAATTGAGTTACGGCAAGTCACCGAGATTCTGAAGAAAGCTCCGGCAGAAAAAAAAGACGGTACCGTTCTTGGGACACACTTTTTTGTTTGATTTTTCTTGACTTTTTTTTGTGACGAGGAGCCGATTCTGAGGTGGCAAAAGAACTCATCAGATGTTTATCGGGGCTTTGCTGCCTTCAGCCGTGACCGTGGAGTTTGTTTTGCTACCTCCCCGCCCGCCAGCAGAAGGTTCACGGTGACGGGGGAAAGAACCGAGGAAAAATTAGTTCATTGTTGGGGCGATCGCGCAAGGAATTTTAAAACCGCCGATGATCCCGTTACAGGTTTGTGTGTGTTACTGCGCGTCGTTTATGACTCTGGCCCATTCTTTTCTTTTTTTTAGTCCGTAAACTTCCCCCGCCATGGGAGCTTTATCTGATTATTAGCATAAGTTTGTATTTTAACCCGTAAAAGTTGGTCGCGCGCGCGCGCCCGTTAATGTCTTGGGCTGGGGACAATTCTCGAGGGGGCGCGATTTGCCGCCAAGAGTCGTGACATCAGGTGTCATTAAAATCGTCGCTGATAATCGCTATCAAATTGCCCGTGGCGAGAACCCGCAAGATGCGCGCGCGCACAGTGGGATTTGTTGGTTTAGCAGGTGTAACTGTTTTGGTGCGAGTAATTTTCCAGATGGAGGGTTTCGGAGATTGAAATCAAACAATTGTACATTACTTAAATTGTATAGATCTTCAGAGTTGTTGTTTAGACGAGTTGATTATTGAGTAGATTTGTAGTTTGAACAGAGCTGTTCACCAAACAAAGTTGTTCACTGTACAGAGTTGACCACTGAACAGAGTTTTTTTACGGAACAGGAATTATTCACTGAACTGAAATTGTTCACTAAACAGAAATTGTTTACTAAACAGGATTTGTTCACTGAACTAAAATTATTCACTGAACGAAATTGTTTGCTGAACAACATTGCTCACTGAACAGAGTTGCTCATTGAACAGAGTTTTTTACTGAACAGGATTGTTCACTGAACAGAATTGTTATGTAAACAAAGTTGTTCACTGAACGGAGTTGTTCACTGAACAGAGTTGTTCACTGAACAGAGTTGTCCAATGAAAAGAATTGTTCACTGAACAGAGTTGTTACTGAACAGAGTTGTTCACTGAACAGAGTTGTTCATTGAACAGAATTACTCACTGAACAGAATTATTCTGTAAACAAAGTTGTTCACTGAACAGAGTTGTTCACAGAATGAAGTTGCAATTCAGAAGAATCCAGTTTGTAGTAACCCCATTGTTTCAAAACCACGTGTTCATTCCCTTTCTCTCCCAGTAGTGCCCAGTTCTCAGAAATGAATTAATTTTTACTGACTCTCGCGGGCTAGCACTCAGACCCAGCAAATCTCGGAAGAATTGTAAAAGCTTACTCCGAAAGCCTACGCACGCACCGAAAACCCAATTACGATTCCAGTCACTGCTGTTGGCACGATGTGAAATGAAATAAGCGCGGGGAAAAGAAAAATCCCAGGTGGAAATTTATGCACGTGCAGTGGGAAATAAAAAGCAAACACCAACAAATTACGACCGCTTGGAGCTGCTGACCGCGCACCGGGTTCTGATGAAGCAGTTTACATAAATATTTCCCCATTGGCACATCTATCATAAGAGCAGGAACTAATGGGCACCCAGGGCAAACACTTTGACTGCCGTTCCCGTTTTGCCCCGGCGAGCCCCAGGAACGAGGAACCCATTTTCGCGGGGTTTGTGCGAATGATTTTCATCCCTAATTAGCAGCGGAATCTGCGCAGGAATGGCGCGTCCCAGGGCAAAAAAGGAGAAAAAAGTGCATCGCTGAGATCTTGAAGGCTTCGAAGGAGAAGCAAACAGCCCCTTATTGATTGTAAATTAGCTTTTACATCGATTTATGTGCAGCACATCCCGGGGAGTTTTTTAGCTTCGATTTTTTGCCGAGAGACCCCAATTGGCCGGATAAGGACTGGCCGTGGCAGCGTCGACGTCGTCGTCAGGTGCCCTTGTCAAATCGACAGCAACGTCAGGAGTACTTTTTGTCCTGTTTTTTTGCGCGCCGTGCCAATAAAATTCAACCAATTGGGATTGGGACTCTTCGCACACATCGGCGAGGAGCAGGAGTGTTCCGTGAGTTGTAGTCTAGGGCCAAAGGGATAAAATATGGCCATTGGAGTACGATAATGGGTGGCACTTTTTGTGAGATGGACAGAATGGCTTCCAGAGGCCAGGTGAGCAGTGGAAGCACAGGAACAGATGGAGCAATTAGCGAAACGGGTTCACCCGGGGAGATTTGTTGCGATGGGATTTTTATTGGTCAATAACTCGAAAGTGCTGTTTTGCTGAGAATACATCGTAGATTTTTGAGGCTGCAGTTGGACCAATTATTCTATTTTCTGCCTGAAATAATGCAAATTCAAATTTTATTGCATGTTTTTGTTCTGCAGCTAAGGTGAAGAACAACAAATTAATCAAATTTATTTTTTTCCATTTATTACATTTTAATTTGTGGCAGTGCGTGGCTGAATGGTTACGCTGTCCGCTTTGTAAGCGGATGATTCTGGGTTCGATTCCCATATGCTGTAACCTTCCATCGGATGAGGAAGTAAAATGTCGGTCCCGGCCTTGTTTGTTAGGCCGTTAAGTCATTCCAGGTGTAGGAGTCGTCTCCATGCCATAAGTACAAACAACACACCAAACCAAGCCTACTCCGGTGGAATCGCTGGCGGCGGTTGGACTCACAATCCAAAGGTCGTCAGTTCAAACACTGGGGTGGAAGGTTCCTTGGAGTAAAAAAGGTTTGGGTGCTCTCCCCATTCAAGCCTTCGGACTCCTAGGTTCGAGCAGAAACTTGCAATAGAGACCACAAAAGACCCGGGGGTCGTTAATGTGGATGGTTTGATTGACATTTTAATTTGCTATAAGGGAAATCAACCCTTTCTCAGTCCATTTCCATAATCGGCTTATCAGCACTTCATCATGAATTACTACTTTTATAAAGTGATTTGACTATTGGACAAAGTAATAAAATAATATTCCATTGTTGATGTTTCTAAAAATGTTTTTTTTTACGAAAAACTGCAAAAAAGATGAGAATAGGTCAAAAGGCATATACAAAATGTGTCCATGAATTTGAGAACTGCGAAGAAATATATTCATTCCCGTTTATAGTGCAACTAAACTCATAAAAATATTCTTCAGTGGTTCTCACATTTAAAATTACAATTCACGATTAGGGGAATAGACTTTTTTCAGTGTAGTGTGACGATATGGGTGAATTTTCCCTCAATTTAAAAACAGAGAAAGTAAACAATATTTTATAAAAATAATATTTTAAAATGCAATTTACATCAGTACAGTAGTTTTGCAATCGATTGTTTTCAAAAATTCTAAATTGTTTTTCTTTGCGAGTAGGAGTCAGACACTGAAGGAAAACAAATGAGAAAATTAAAGGTTTAAACCGAGGTTTAAACCAAGTAGCACTCATAACTTGTTGACTGTTGAATAATAGTTAGACCGCTGTTTTTGATCAACATACGAGAAAAAAATGTCAACGTAAGTCAAATAACAGTTTGTTTCACTACTTTTATAACTGACTTATGTAACTCTTGAGATTTATGCCACACAAGTGTTAAAACACAGTCAACTTCACTCTTTTCCAACTTTAACACACAACATAGGGAAATGTTTGGGAGGGTATAAGCACTTGCTCCTGACTCCATCCAATTTTCTAATTTTCACTATTTAAACAATTTAGTATAGAACACTTTTGATAGAAACTTGCTTGCTCACTTCCTATTGAGCTGTTTATCACTTTATTTCACTTGAAAACACTTTTTATGAGCTGTAATTGAACGTCAAAGTGCTGATATGCCAAGATGTTGTTCCCTCATCTGCAATGTTTTACTCGAAAACAGTTTGTTGAATAAAAACAATATTGCACTGTTTGTTTCACTGCTTATCTAACATTGTCATGTGGCCGCATTTTCTGAAAAATGGGCGTGTCCAACCATTCTATAAATAACCTTAGGTTTTCTCGCTTTGTCGCAGCTGTCACGAAAAAAATATAGAGTCTCAGCAACTATTGAACGGATTTTTATTGTTGAAAAAGTAAAAATATGTGGTCATTCGAATAAAATTGTATTTGAAAGGGTTCTATAAACAAAGGGGATGCCAAAGCTTATAGAACCTTGAAAAAAGGTCTAGAATAATTCTAAAATTTGTAAAATGGAGCCTTTCTATTCAAACAAGATTATTTCAGAAAAAAAAACTCTGGCAATAAGAAATTTTTAGCAACAAACAAAATAGTTATATCGAAATGTTATGTAAAATTAAATCCATCCCACTCTGCAACGGCCTGACAAACTTGTGGACTTAGACGGAGTCCTCTGTGCATTGCACGCGAATTTACCATTGATTTTTGTTCCGAAGTCTTAGAGAAAAATAATTTAAAACAGTATTTAGCAATGTTAATCATAATGCGCTTTTTCACTTCTTAATGTATTGGTTTATTAAGGAATGCGGTGCACTTTATATAAAAAATAAAAGTCATTTTCAATTGCATTGGTTTTGCTGAGAACTAGGTAATATTCATCCATTTAACTTTCAACCTTCCAAAAATAAACGTTACTTGGCTTCGACAGCTTCTAGAGAATAGAAGTGTGTGACGTGCGCGCTAAAGGCATCGTTGCGTGCCTCGAGTTGTTTGACGGATGGAGGTGGAAGAGACCTCCGAGACGGATGATTTCCAACTCATCCCCGGAAATCGGAAGCGGAAGAAGACCCCTGAGATCACCGGAACTGTCGTCGGAGAAGGAAAAGTGGAGCAGAATGTGCTCAATAACAACAAGCTCAGCCCGCTAGTGGAAAACGAAAACAACAACAATGCCAGCCCAGCAGGAGGAGGAGACGCCCCGGCGGTTCCACCACCCGGTTAGTCGGGAGGTAAACAAAACCAACCACCTTTGGTGGTGATAAAACACCACGGAGTTTTACAAGCTCGTGGCGATAGTGGAAAGTTGTAAATTTGGTTTCAACCCGATTTACAAACTAACCCGATTTGGAACTAAGGTGACCTGCTTCTCAGTCAAAGATTTTGACAAGTTCCAGGAGCTTCTCAAGAGGAAGAAAGTGGAATTCTACACCCACGAACGACGGAGCGAACGAAATCATCGGGTTGTTCTTCGTGGTTTGCCTGATGAACTGAAACCTGATGAGGTCAAGTACCTGCTGAAGAGGGATCTCAAGCTGGACGCGCTGGAGGTGCATGTCATCAAGCGGAAGGAAAAGTCTACCGTGGACGAAACTCCTTACATTTTGGTCTTCCCCAAGGGATACACCAATCTGAAGAAGCTCTCTGCAATGAAGGTTGTGGCAAGCACTATCATCTGGTGGGAAGCATACCGGAACAAGCGACCGAACGTGACCCAGTGCAAAAACTGCTTGCAGCTGGGCCATGGGACCAGGAACTGCCACCTCAAGGGGAGGTGCAACAACTGTGGGGTCCCCACAAGACGGACGAGTGCGAAGTCCAGGGAGCCCAGCCAAAGCGGTGTGCCAACTGCTCTGGTGCCCACGAAGCTACGGACCGCAGCTGCCCTAAGCGTGCGGATTTCATCCAGCGGCGACAGCAGGCGTCGAAACCAAAACCGCCGGCAAGGAAGGCAGAGAAGCAGAGTCCAGCAGTTCCGGCGTTCACGCCGGCGGAGTTCCCTTTGCTGCCGGGCGCAGTTCCGGTTGGAAAATCGAAGGATCGCCCTCGACCCGCAGGAAGCAGCCAAGGTGGCTCCCGAGACGGTGAAGCCACGGGGGAGGAAGCCGGGGAGGTGCTCTACAGTTCGGTTGAGCTGTGGGGTATTTTCTCCGAATACATCGGCAGGTTCAAGTGTTAAATATTTATTATCGCGGACTTTCTTTAATATAAAACAATGTACACTTGTTCCGTTGTACTTCAACTCTGCTCGTCCAAGGACGAGCTCACCTTTATTAAGTATTTCCATGTCGGTAGATCAACTACCTCCCTAGTATTATAATTGACTACCTATCGACTTAACTTCATTTTACCTCCTAGATTTAGTCATTGTGTTTACCTGTTGACGTACATAAGTTTTATTGTCTTATATCGCCAAACAGAGATGGTAAATATGGGAAAAAGGGCGTGTTGTGGTTCAGGCCACAACATCACTATCCCCCTCGGAAAAGGTTTTTTAATATCTAAGAGATATTTTTTTATCTTATCATTTAATGTTGTCAATAGTGCTACAATACTTTAAAACCTATTTATGTGACATTTATAGATGTGTTGTCTGAATTTGTAGAGGTTTTGTTTTATGTAGATTGTTGTTATTTGTTTCATAAGTTTTCATGATGTTTTTGATTTTTTCAGAAATACGGTATTGTTTTGTTTGGTACATATTGTTTACAAAATTTACTTAAACTAATGTTAGTTGATGGAACCGATTACCCGCGGTTTACTCGGGATTAGTAGGATACAATAAAAGTAGTAAATCATTTTTTATGTTTACTGATTTTGAATGGATTCGTTTCATATTTTTGTTTACTGTGCTATTATTAATTTTACTTTTAATTTAAAATGTTTTTTTTTCTAGACAGCAAAAATAATGTTTTACAATTGAAAGACGCGAAAATTATGCTAGTTACATTGATTACATTTCCTAAAATTTGAAAGATTTCAATAAAATATATTTGAAATGTGAAATGTGCAGGATGACTGTAGGCGTTGAAAATGAGTGAATACACTTTGTGATGATGGTGCTGAAGATGTCTTGATGTTGTTGTTTTGGAACCGTTTCGATTATTAACGATTTCGTTTTCGTGAATCTTTTGATGACGACCACGATCTCGACGACGATTAGATGAAGATGAAGATGGCAAACAAATAGAATTGTTTGATTCTGAAGATTTGAACGTGGGGGTCTCCTTCCCCCTACAAAAATAAGTTTTGTCTTATGCAGATTTTACTTATTTACTTTGTATTTATTTTACTTAACTACAAATGTATTTTATAAAATTTCAAAACTATGTTTAATGATAATCAAGATGTTTGTTTGTGTGTTTATATGTGTGTTTTTAGTGTATTTTAGTGTTTAGTGTATTTTATAATTATGTTGTATGTTGAAATGTGTTAATAATGCATGTATTTGTGTTACTAATTATTTTTGAACTGTTTTTTTTAATTCAATTGGTACAACTATAATATTTATATTCATGAATAATAACTGATTTTTCTCTTTTTATACATATTTGGCAACGTTTTTTTTTAAAAAGGGATCTATATATTCATAAGTATCTACGAAATTGTTTGTTGTTCTTTTTTTTTAATACTTTCATTCAAGTCATGTTTATCGAGTATAAAGTCACAATTTATAATCTCCTTATTTTGTTATGAACTAACATACTGTTAAATAAGTAAAATGAGAGAAATTGTTGTATTAAAATACTTCAAACAAACTAGTTATTATACTAAATGAAATGAACATTTCTGTTAAGATGTTTGCTTCATGACAGCTGATTTTAAATTTTTAAAAGAAAAAAATTATTTTCTTTTAATCGATCAATTAGTAAACCTATTTGAACAGATTTCAATGTATATTGTTAGTTTGAATACTTTTTCACTTTCATTATTATAATATAATTTTAAGATTATTTCTTGTGTCTGATTTGAAAGTGGAAAATATGAATCAATTTTGTGTGAATATTTGATTAACACATAACATTATTTTGCAGTGTTTTTATTGGAAATTTATTCAAAATATAATGGTTGTTTTTCTAAGTTTTAAAATTAATATATGAAAGTGATTTTTACAAACCAAATTAAATCAATCAAACTTAAATTATATCTACAATATAGATTGATTTAATTTGAAGTGTTAAAAGGTTGATTTCGATATCTTTGATATCTCGCCTGTTTTTTTCGACATAGTATGATTTTAAATTAGGCAACTATTTTGCTATTTTGAATTATTTGTAATATTTATATAACATTTATAATGAATTGATTCGCTTTTTGCATTTCATTTTTCTTTGTTCAATCTGTTATATGTTCTGAACCATTTATTTTTATTTTTTACGAATAATTTGTTTTGAAAATGATTTTGTATTTAGCAAAAATATTTGCTTTGGTTCATTTTTGTGTACGCTGAATGCTTTTCTTAGATTTTTGTTAGTTAGAATTTTTGTTATAATTTTGCTGAACTTATATTTAAATCAGATGTATTCTCCGGAAAAATATACATGATTTTAAATATTTTGTTCTTACGATCAAGGTAGAGTAAATCTTTAACATTCATTGATAATTGATATTGGCCAAATATCAACATAATTGATGGTTAAGATATGTCTATCATGATTGTGTGTGTGTGTGTGTGTGTGTGTGTGTTTTTTTTGTTTATCAGTAAGAATACTGATTACTTAGATCATCTAAGTATTCTATAAATTGTTGGTAGAAGTAATCATTTTTATTTAAAAAAATAATTTTCTCGTTTTCAATGAAATAATTTTTAAATTTGTTTTGTTGGTAATCTAGTTTTTGACATTGTTTTTTATCTTCATTTTTTATAATTTTAATTTGCTCATTTTGTTTTTCGTTAAGCTCGAAAATTTTTGAATTATTTTTGATTTCCCCATAATTTTCATATTCTGCTGTTTTTTGATTTTTATGTAGAATTGGATTTTCAGTATTGTCACAAAGGTTTTCACTGATATTTGGATTGTTGAAATTTTCAGCTTGAATATACGAGATTTCATCATTTGAATTGTTTTTCGCTAAATAATTTTTATTTTTGGCATACTGTTTTGCCAGTAATGATTATTCTTTGTGTTATAGTTGTGGCAATTATTTGTGTTATTATAACCATTGTTGCGAGAGTTGTTATTTTGAAAATTACCATTTGTCATATTATTATTATTGTTGTTATCGTAATTGTTTATAAAATAAGGTTTTTGTTTTTAAAAATTGGAACGAAAGTTTTACCCTTATAATTAGGGTTAATTTTTGTATCTTTATAATGAATGTTTTCCTTTTAGGAACAAAATATTTCCAATTATTTTTACCATGAAAGTAATTCATGTTATTTTGTTGTCGGATTCTATAAATATTTTCTTGTTTTGCATCATTATTGTTATTGTGCAATGGATTAAAATTGTTACCCTTATACCTGGGATTGAAGTTTTGGGGACCTTTTTCCCAGAATTTAAACATGGTTGAAAATGGTTTTGAATTTAAAATATTGAACTCCGTTGTTTTGAGCTGTAGATTGTTCTAAATTTCCTGCTCTGTCAATTAATGGTAGAAATTTACCATACATTTTTTTGTCACCTAAATTTATTTTTTCCAAAATAATTTTGATTTCGTCTAAAGTAGACGCTTGGCCTAAAATAATAATTGTGTCGATGGACAACAAATCTTTTATTTTCCATACAGCTTTACCCATGGCATGCTGATGAAATAATTCGAATTCGGAGCCACAATTGTATTTTATTTTTGTCAGAATATAATTTAGTCTAGCAATGAAATCAGTTAAGGTTTCATTTTGCTTGATTGATGATGCATTCGTTTCGTCTAATAATTCCAACATCATTTTTAAACTTGGTTTAAATCTATCTTGCAAAAAAGATTTAAGTTGGTCCCAAGTATCAATTTTTTTGTTTTTTAATTCATATTGTACATTTTCCGAATGTTTACAGTATTTAATCACTGTAAGAAAATGTTTCTCATTTAAATTTTTTGTTTTATAAATTTCGTGAAAAAGATCTACAATTTCAATAAAGGATTTTAATTTTTGCACCGAACCGTCAAATAGTTCGATGTGTTCAAATTTCAACCAATTTTCCATGTTTGTTAAAGTTTTTTTTTTATTGTGCGTTACCAATCGTGTCCGTGTTTACTGCAGGGTTCCTGGCCGATGATCCTTTTTTTTAATCACTTTACTTCAGCTACATTTTTTGTCTTCTGACACCAAATGTTAAATATTTATTATCGCGGACTTTCTTTAATATAAAACAATGTACACTTGTTCCGTTGTACTTCAACTCTGCTCGTCCAAGGACGAGCTCACCTTTATTAAGTATTTCCATGTCGGTAGATCAACTACCTCCCTAGTATTATAATTGACTACCTATCGACTTAACTTCATTTTACCTCCTAGATTTAGTCATTGTGTTTACCTGTTGACGTACATAAGTTTTATTGTCTTATATCGCCAAACAGAGATGGTAAATATGGGAAAAAGGGCGTGTTGTGGTTCAGGCCACAACACAAGACCTGCAAGACCCGCTTGGACCAAGTAACCCTCGTCAGTTACATGATCTCCAAGTATGGATTGTAAGGAGTTTTTTTTTATTATTGTATATTAGATTTTAAACCGATCCTCGGTCCCAACCTGGTCTTAGCACCTAAAAGGACCTAATAAAAAAATGTTATGAATAAAAAAAAAATTAACGTTTATTTTACTTTGCAGCAAAAGTACAATTTAGTATCAACAAAGTTGTTCTAATGATTTTTTATCTTTGTTTCGCTTTCAGGTATGCATCCACAGCTATACAGAATTTTGCAAATTCCCCATAAAATCATCCCAACAGGTAGCGTATTTTCAACTTTTGCAATATTTCGCGTCTAATTACCCTCAATGGCGGCGATAAATCTCCGTTAAATCTGTCGCAAAACGTCACAACTGGCTAGACTGCCCTCTTCTTGGCCGCAAACACAATGCCCAGCTCGGTTTCCCTATGCTCGTCCCAACCCGTCCATCGTCATCTTAACGCCGGTCGTCACGCCCAGTAGTAATTAATTACCAGTCCATTTAGTTTATGATCCCAAATGACATATCCTAGGCGCCCTCCTCCCTGATGTTGGTTTGCCGGTTGAGCGCTGCGAAGCACTTGCAAAGCTGCTGCACTTTGCAACCCAACCGCGCGCGTACGAAGTTTATGCATTTTGCAGGACCATTTCCAGCTTGGTGGTTTCTACCCCACATGTCACTTGCAGAACTCTATGTGACCACAACACGCTGCAATTAAATCCTAATGAATGATGGTCCACCACCACCACCACCACCAACCCCTTCGCCGGCTCACTTGGAAAGATGAGTCTGAGCCGTGGCGTCCGTCTGGCTATCAAACCGCAGAATTCCGTCGCCCGTCGCCCGTGAAGAAAAGCGAAAAGCGGGCTCCCAGGCCGGTGAAATTTTATCCTTCATTAGCTGGCAAATGAAGCGCGCAAAGTGCGTCCATGCGTTCCTGCGCTGCGTTGAAAGAGAAAACGGACCGTGTGTGACTTGGGCGAGTTCAACGGCGACGAACCCCGCACTCGTTGAGGGAGGCAGAACGCGCGCGCGCGCGTTGTTCGTTCTATGCGTCTAGAAGGGGAAGGAAAGTGAAGATCGGTACGGGCAGATATTGACTCGAAAGCGTGAACTCGAACGGAATGGAATTCAAACACTCTGACAGGGAACGAGAATTGATGTCTAATTTTTACAGATTAGCTTGCTTTAGCGCGGGATTGGCTTCGAGGAAATTGAGAAGTGCTGCTGGGATGTTGTGGCAAGTGTTGTTGGTTTCGAACAAAAGATCAGGTAGAACAACGCAAGAGATGGACGCGATAAGATGTAGTTTTGGTGCTACTGAACTCTCGGAAAGTTTGGTGTACTGGGCAGGTTGGCGCCGGGAAGGGTGTCGGAATGCTTGTAGGAACAAGTGGAATTGTGTTTGATAGAATGTCTGATAGATAGTGTGATCCACTGAATTGATCGCGCGTTTATTAGATCTCTTCATAAGAATCTTTGTCCAAATGTGATCAAAGTATTGAAATTCCCTAAAACATGCAATCTCATTACCGATGAACTTGTGGTGAGCTTCTTATTGCATGTTTAAGTAAATACTTAAAAATTAATGATTTTTTCTTGATTTTTCTGGATTTAAATGAGACGTTTCAAATTTTGAACTTAAAATAAAAGTTATACCAGAAATGATTTATTCGAATTTTGCCTTCCTCACTGAGGTAAGGCTATAATCCTGCTCTAAAAATGAACTTCGTATAAAAACGTCGTAGACCCACCTTCATGTATACATATCGACTCAGAATCGAAAACTGAACAAATGTCTGTGTGTATGTGTGTGTGTATGTGTGTGTGTATGTGTGTGTGTATGTGTGTGTGTATGTATGTATGTGACCAACAAACTAGCTCATGTTTCTCGGCACTGGCTGAACCGATTTGACCCGAACTTGTTGCATTCGTCTTGGTTTAGGGTCCCATAGATCAACTTTTACACAGATTGAAGTTTCGATAAGTAGTTCAAAAGTTATGTATAAAAATGTGTTTTCACATATATTTGGATCTCACTTAACTGTTTGTAAACTATGTCCGGGTCCATTATCCGACCCATCATTGGTTAGGTTATCAAAAGACCTTTCCAACGAGTCCAAAACATTGAAGATCTGGCAACCCTGTCTCGAGATATGGCCTCTTAAGTGATATTGATGTACTTTTTTGAAGCCGGATCTCACTTAAATGTATGTAAACTATGTCCGGGTCCATCATCCGACCCATCGTTGGTTAGATTATCAAAAGACCTTTCCAACGAGTGCAAAACATCGAAGATCTGGCAACCCTGTCTCGAGACATGGCCACTTAAGTGATATTGATGTACTTTTTTGAAGCCGGATCTCACTTAAATGTATGTAAACTATGTCCGGATCCACCATCCAACCAAACGTTGGTTAGGTTATCAAAATACCTTTCCAAAGAGTCTAAAACATTGAAGATCTGGCCACCCTGTCTCGAGATATGGCCTCTTAAGTGATATTGATGTACTTTTTTGAAGCCGGATCTCACTTAAATGTATGAAAACTATGTCCGGATCCACTATCCGACCTATTGTTGGTTAGGTTATCAAAAGACCTTTCCAACGAGTGCAAAACATCGAAGATCTGGCAACCCTGTCTCGAGACATGGCCACTTAAGTGATATTGATGTACTTTTTTGAAGCCGGATCTCACTTAAATGTATGTAAACTATGTCCGGATCCACTATCTGACCCATTGTTGGTTAGGTTACCAAAAGACCTTTCCAACGAGTGCAAAACATCGAAGATCTGGCAACCCTGTCTCGAGACATGGCCACTTAAGTGATATTGATGTACTTTTTTGAAGCCGGATCTCACTTAAATGTATGTAAACTATGTCCGGATCCACCATCCAACCAAACGTTGGTTAGGTTATCAAAATACCTTTCCAAAGAGTCTAAAACATTGAAGATCTGGCCACCCTGTCTCGAGATATGGCCTCTTAAGTGATATTGATGTACTTTTTTGAAGCCGGATCTCACTTAAATGTATGAAAACTATGTCCGGATCCACTATCCGACCTATTGTTGGTTAGGTTATCAAAAGACCTTTCCAACGAGTCCAAAACATTGAAGATCTGGCAACCCTGTCTCGAGATATGTCCACTCAAGTAATATTTATGTACTTTTTGGAAGCCGGATCTCACTTAAATGTATGTAAACTATGTCCGGATCCACCATCCAACCCAACGTTGGTTAGGTTATCAAAATACCTTTCCAATGAGTCTAAAACATTGAAGATCTGGCAACCCTGTCTCGAGATATGGCCTCTTAAGTGATATTGATGTACTTTTTTGAAGCCGGATCTCACTTTAATGTATATAAACTATGTCCGGATTCACTATCCGACCTATTGTTGGTTAGGTTATCAAAAGACCTTTCCAACGAGTGCAAAACATCGAAGATCTGGCAACCCTGTCTCGAGACATGGCCACTTAAGTGATATTGATGTACTTTTTTGAAGCCGGATCTCACTTAAATGTATGTAAACTATGTCCGGATCCACTATCTGACCCATTGTTGGTTAGGTTACCAAAAGACCTTTCCAACGAGTGCAAAACATCGAAGATCTGGCAACCCTGTCTCGAGACATGGCCACTTAAGTGATATCGATGTACTTTTTGGAAGCCGGATATAAAAAATAGATGAAACTTGTGTACAGCCATTGTTGTGAGGAAGGCTCCAACCACATAGGTGGATTAAGTTAGTTTTTGAACAACATTTTACAAAATGGTAAAAACGGGAGGTCTTTAAACAAATGTTTTTAAATCCATAAAATTAATTTTTCTTTTAAAACACATAAACTACTCAAGTTCAAAACGCCCGCGGCATTCGTGTGGTTGTTACACTTACGAGACCCCACAAAGTCAGTTCTGGTGACAGTTTACAAGGTCTGCCGTCGTCGTCGTCGCCGCCGCCGGGGTCTTTGGTGAGGGGGCATTCGTTTTTCAACTTTTTATTTATTTTTTATTACACACAAAGACCCGACCCGGCTAGCATAGTCACTTGGCGACTAGCGCAAGATTTGCGAAGGAGTGCTAACTAGTTTTACCTCGTTGTTGTACTTTTTTTTATCTTATCCGAAGACCGGTGTTTTTCGTCCGGGTTTGCCTCGGATTGTGGGTGGGTGTACGTTGTGTACTTGGTAGAGTTCTTGACGGGTCGACCTACGCGTGACCAGACCTTGTCGATCTGATAACCTTTGCGCGGAGTTGTGAAATACTGGCGGGGTTCTTTTTCTCTCTCTCTCTCGAGCGGGGAACTAATTAGCCAAGTTTGGCACTTTCAGATGCCGTCAACCTCTGAGATTGAAGTTGGCTAAAGTCACAACGAGATAGCCTTCAATAAAGAGCAGTTTTAGAATAACGGGCAGTGACCATAATTCGGCGCTTGCTCGTGTTCATTATCGCTGGCCATCGGTGGGAAGAGATATTAACACCTCCGAACCTGTGTGACTTGTGTGACGGCTTAAAAGCGTTTTTATGTTCTGAGCTTCAGATTTAATGTTTGCGAATTAGGTTGGCGTTGCACTTCAAACTGGCCGTTTTACTGCTGGCGATGACTTCTTCCGTGACCATTAAACTAAGATGTAGTTCATGCTCTTCGGAACCCCCGTCAACGTGTCAACACAGACTGTTGCGCTAAAGTGCACCGCAAATAGAATCTTTTCAATTGAAAACCAACATTGTAGCCACCAGAAAGCGCAAAATTCCTCTCCGACAGCATCCATCATGGAAGGGAAGGAAATATTTGCTTTTTGCACCATTCGCGTGCAATTCCTGATGCGAGATGGCATCGATCCTGGGGTCCTGGAGATCTATCAGGGTACAAAAATGCCAACCCAACCCGGCCATGGCCTTATAAGCCGTAGAAGACCTTGGTCCCTTATCAGAGCGAGCCCTTTCCATGATTTATGGAATTCGCTCGGACCACGGAATTCCACCTGAGCAGGATAGCTCGGCCTGAACGGCGGCGAACCGAACCCCGATACACATAATTGATTCCGACGGTTCCCTTTTATTGCGGAGCGCGCGCTGGGGTTCGATGGGGCTTTTCTGCAAACACATCATCGCAATTAAGGCGAGTCTCATAAATCATCTGCGCCCGAGGTCCGCCGAGTGCCCCGACTGTGATCCCGATCGCGCGCTTGTTAGCATACAATCATATGATCCCCCCCCCCTTCATCTGTTTCTCTTCTGGAAGCAAAGGGACGGGTTCTCCCGATTTTGGTTCCAGGTATCAAGGTTATGGTGAAGAGATTGCACGCTATCCTTGGGGACCGGGCCAAGTATCAACGGAAAGTGAAGGTTCTGGAAAAATCTAGAAATATAAAACAATGATTCGAATTCCTACCGTCTTCAATGGTTAGATTGGTATTCTGTATTTCATTTGCATTTTTTTACTCTAAAAAAACTCAAAATATTTGTTATTGCAATATGGGTATAAAATGATCGTGTTTTGACTTCCTCACTGAGGTAAGGCTATAATCCTGCTCTAAAAAACGAACTTTTTATGAAAAGCTCCAAGACCCACCCATGTACATGAACATATATCGACTCAGAATCGAAAACTGAACAAATGTATGTGTGTGTATGTATGTATGTATGTATGTATGCAGCAATTCCCCACGAAAACAGCATAGAAAAAAACAAAAGTGCTCGGATCGGGCTCAAAATTTTTCTGGGGGTTCCCTGGCTGAAATAATTAGACACGTATTTTTTTGTTTGGCCATTAGGGTGACCTACGCCGTCTTAGGGTGGTCTGAAAAATGGCCATTTTCGTCGATTTTCGCAAAACCACTTTTTCAAAAATCATAACTCCTTGCCATTTTAACCGATTTCAATTGTCTTATACGCAAATGAAAGGTGATAAGTTGCCTTTCAAAGAAAAATAGTAAAAGTTTCAAATGTAGCCTAACATATGAAAGTTCGAATGAAACTTTAAAATGCCGTTTAACGGTGTTGGACCAAGAGCCCATGTCTGAAATATTTTTATCAGATTCCCCGACATTTACATAACATACTAAAAATAGGAGGAGTTCATTAACATGATTCTGAGATATGATTTTTGAAAATAAAATCCGTGTTTTTCGACGCGCCGCGCGCAAAATGAAAATCGGCAAAATCAACTTTTCCACTAAAACTGCGATAACTTAAAAATTTCAGCGATGACCTATACATGTCTGGGTACCAAAATTTTTGTAATTGAAAGACGCAACTTTTGGTACCCAGACATGTATAGGTCATCGCTGAAATTTTTAAGTTATCGCAGTTTTAGTGAAAAACGTTGATTTTTTGCCGATTTCGTCATTTTCCGGTTTTTGCGCGCGGCGCGTCGAAAAACACGGATTTTATTTTGAAAACATCATATCTCGGAATCCTGTTAATGAACTCCTCCCATTTTTTAGTATGTTATGTAAAAATGTCCAGGGAATCCGATAAAACTATTTCCAGACATAGGCTCTTTGGTCCAGACACCGTCAAAACGGCATTTTAAAGTTTCATACGCCCTTTTCATATGTTAGGCTAGATTTTTGAAACTTGTTACTATTTTTCTTTGAAAGGTCAACTTATCACCTTTCATTTGCGTATAAGACAATTGAAATTGGTTAAAATGGCGAGAAGTTATGATTTTTCAAAAAAAGTGGTTTTTGCGAAAATCGACGAAAATGGCCATTTTTCAGACCACCCTAACACGGCGTAGGCCACCCTAATGGCCAAACAAAAAAATACGGGTCTAATTATTTCGGCCAGGGAACCCCCAGAAAAATTTTGAGCCCGATCCGAGCACTTTTGTTTTTTTCCATGCTGTTTTCGTGGGGAATTGCTGTATGTATGTATGTATGTGACCAAAATTCTCACTGGGCTTTCTCAGCACTGGCTGAACCGATTTTGACCAAACCAGTTGCAATTGACTTGGTATACACAGAGAAAAAAATCATGGTACTATTACATCTGGGAAGGGGTACATCTTTTATGTCAGAAAAAAGGTGTAATTTTACCTCTGAAAATGTGTAATTTTACTACTTTTCTGGTGTAATGTCACTTTTTATCTTAGCTTAGCTTAGCTTAGCTTGGTTGACCGTACTCTAGCCGAGCATAAAGCTCGCAATAGCTAGGTTGGTGCCGATAAGGAAAATAAATGCGTCAGGAATGTGCCGAATGACACATCACCACTCATTTGTCCTTTTGGTCGTCTCCTCACGATCAACGGGGGAGGTGGGGAGGGATTTGATGATTGGATACCCTATAGAGATGCCTAAGAACTTAGACGACCTCCAAGATATCCGGATTTGGAAGGGGAAAGGGTTTGATGGGATACTTCACCGACGAATGAAGTAGAGGGCATTGGTTGATAAATTTTATGAACATTAAAATGCAGTAATATAATAAGATATAAATTAGAGTCCACAATATTGAAGATCTGGAAACCCTGTCTCGAGTTATGACCACTTAAGTTATATTTATGTACTTTTTTGAAGCCGGATCTCAATAAAATGTATGCAAACGATGGCCGGATCCATCATCCGACCAATCGTTGGTTAGGTAATCGAAAACCCTTTCCAACGAGTCCACAACATTGATAATCTGGCAACCCTGTCTCGAGTTATGACCACTTATGTTATATCGGTGTACTTATTTTTCTGGATCTATAAAAATAGCTGAAATATGTGTCCAAACCAATCAATGGGTAATAATTGTTGGTGAAAAGTGAGGGAGGCATCAACCACACAGGTGGATTAAGTTAATTTTTGTCATACATTTCGAATGTCATAATTTTTTTTGAAAATACTAGTTTTTCAACAAATTTGTATTTTGGAAAAAAAATACTTTAAATTTCAATTTTTTTTCAATATTGGTATCAAATGATGGGGATTCTTTTCATACATTTCGAATGTTATAACAACAATTTTTAAAAATACTCAATATTTTCACAAAATTACGTATTTTCGAAAAAATACTCAAAATTTAATTTTTTCTCAACACGGATATCAAATGATAGGGACTTTTTCATACATTTGGAATGTAACATCAACATTTTTCTAAAATACTCATAATTTTCACAAAACTACTTTTTTTTAACAAAAAAAAAAAAAACACTTGGAAATTCAGTTGAATAACAAATGATCGGATTTTTTTCAAACATTTCTAATGTAATTAATTTTGAAACTTTTTTTTTAATTTTAATAAATACGCAGTTTTGTAAAAAATTGGAGTAATTTAAAAAAAAGTTATAGCTTTTGAAATTTATTAAAATATCTCCATAATTTGATGTGTTGTAAAAAACTTAAATTTTGAGCATTTCTTCGAAAATACGATGTTTTGTGATTTTTTTTTTGTATTTTCAAAAAATGTTGTTATTACATTCGAAATGTATAAAAAAACTAAATTGTGACAAAATGAAATATTGAGTATTTTTCAAAAATACCTACTTTTGTGGAAAATTTTGAGTATTTTCAAAAGTTTGTGTTATAACTATCAAATTGTATGTATTGTAAATTGTAAAATCCCGATCGTTTGATACCCATATTTTGATAGCTAAAATTTTGAGTATTTTGCCTTCCTCACTGAGGTAAGGCTATAATCCTGCTCTAAAAATGAACTTTTTATTAAAAGCTCGAAGACCCACCTTCATATATACATATCGACTCAGAATCGAAAACTGAACAAATGTCTGTGTATGTGTATGTGTGTGTGTGTGTATGTGTGTGTGTGTGTGTATGTATGTATGTGTTCAAAAATCTTGCCAAGTTTTCTCAGCACTGGATGAACCGATTTTGATCGAACCAGTTGTATTCGACTTGGTTTAGGGTCCCATACATCGCTATTGAATTGTTTTAAGTTTCGATAACTAGTTCAAAAGTTATGTATAAAAATGTGTTTTCACATATATCCGGATCTCAATTATATGCATGTAAACGATGTCCGGATCCATCATCCGACCCATCGTTGGTTAGGTAATCAAGAGACCTTCCCAACGAGTCCACAACATTGAAGATCTGGCAACCCTGTCTCGAGTTATGACCATTTAAGTGATATTTATGTACTTTTTTGAAGCCGGATCTCACTTAAATGTATGTAAACGATGTCCGGAACCATCATCCGACCCATCGTTGGTTAGGTAATCAAGAGAACTTTCCAAAGAGTCCACATAATTGAAAATCTGGCAACCCTGTCTCGAGTTATGACCACTTAAGTGATATTTATGTACTTTTTTGAAGCCGGATCTTACTTAAATGTATGTAAACGATGTCCGGATCCATCATCCGACCCATCGTTGGTTAGGTAATCGAGAGACCTTTCCAACGAATCCACAATATTGAAGATCTGGCAATCCTGTCACGAGTTTTGACCACTTAAGTGATATTTATGTGCTTTTTTAAAGCCGGATCTCACTTAAATGTATGAAAACGATGTCCGGAACCATTATCCGACTCATCATTGGTTAGGTAATCAAGAGACCTTTCCAACGAGTCCACAACATCGAAGATCTGGCAACCCTGTCTCGAGTTATGACCACTAAAATGATATTTATGTACTTTTTTGAAGCCGGATCTCACTTAAATGCATGTAAACGATGTCCGGATCCATCATCCAACCCATCGTTGGTTAGGTAATCGAGAGACCTTTCCAACGAATCCACAATATTGAAGATCTGGCAACCCTGTCACGAGTTTTGACCACTTAAGTGATATTTATGTGCTTTTTTAAAGCCGGATCTCACTTAAATGTATGAAAACGATGTCCGGAACCATTATCCGACTCATCGTTGGTTAGGTAATCAAGAGACCTTTCCAACGAGTCCACAACATCGAAGATCTGGCAACCCTGTCTCGAGTTATGACCACTAAAATGATATTTATGTACTTTTTTGAAGCCGGATCTCACTTAAATGCATGTAAACGATGTCCGGATCCATCATCCGACCCATCGTTGGTTAAGTAATCAAGAGACCTTTCCAACGAGTCCACATAATTGAAAATCTGGCAACCCTGTCTCGAGTTATGACCACTTAAGTGATATTTATGTACTTTTTTGAAGCCGGATCTTACTTAAATGTATGTAAACGATGTCCGGAACCATCATCCGACCCATCATTGGTTAGGTAATCGAGACACCTTTCCAACGAGTCCACAACATTGAAGATCTGGCAACCCTGTCTCGAGTTATGACCACTTAAGTGATATTTATGTACTTTTTTGAAGCCGGATCTCGCTTAAATGTATGTAAACGATGTCCGGAACCATCATCCGACCCATCGTTGGTTAGGTAATCAAGAGAACTTTCCAACGAGTCCACATGATTGAAAATCTGGCAACCCTGTCTCGAATTATGACCACTTAAGTGATATTTATGTACTTTTTTGAAGCCGGATCTTACTTGAATGTATGTAAACGATGTCCGGATCCATCATCCGACCCATCATTGGTTAGGTAATCGAGAGACCTTTCCAATGAGTCCACATAATTGAAGATCTGTTAACCCTCTCTCGAGTTATGACCACTTAAGTGATATTTATGTACTTTTTTGAAGCCGGATCTCACTTAAATGTATGTAAACGATATCCGGAACCATCATCCGACCCATCGTTGGTTAGGTTATCAAGAGATCTTTCCAACGAGTTCACATAATTGAAAATCTGGCAACCCTGTCTCGAGTTATGACAACTTAAGTTATATCTGTGTACTTATTTTTCTGGACCTAAAAAATAGCTGAAATATGTGTCCAAACCACTCATATTACCCATTGTTGGTAAAAAGTGGGGAAGGCATCAACCACATAGGTGGATTAAGTTAGTTTTTTTTTTAATACGTGGTTTTGTGAAAATATTTAGCAATTTCAAAAAAAAATTACATTCGATATGTATGAGAAATTCCGATCATTCGATACCCATACTGCACTAACAATAATTTTGAGTATTTTTTCGAGAAAAATTGCATTTCCAAAATACAGGAAATTTCATCCCGATTCCAAAACACTATAATTTTTTGATGTTGGTTGATGTTGATGTTTTCATACGATTATAGCCAATGTCTCCCATATGGCCAAAATTCCATTAGCTCATTGCTTCAGTTAAGCACTGGGCCGTGCTTAACCGAGGCAGCTGAACGAATCAAAACCGGGGCGTACAAAACCGGGGCATGACTGTATATCCATAACTATAAAAAAATTACATTCAGCTGAATACATTGAAGTTTGTTAGATCAATCTGTATGCTTCAGGCAATATCTTGCTAAGTTTTGATAAATTTATTTTTAATTCAAAATGCTCTAAGAGCAGATAGACAAAAATTACTATAACATACCTCTTTTATTCAAATTTCATAACCCTACTCTTTCCGTGTTTTGATCCCCGGTGACGAACTGCAAGTGCGTATATGACACGTTCGATGCTCGTCTTCGATAGCCCCGCAGTGAGCGCGCGCGCGCCATGTGTCGCGTCGTCGCCACTCACGATTAGAACCACAGCGCCTCGCTATGTCCAGAAATAGTCGTCCTGGCGCGGATCCTGGCTGTGGTCCCCTCCGCCCGGGGGCCGCCCCATAAATCAGCGATTCGGACCGCTGCCGGCCGGACCACTTGCGGGGTTCCACTAACAAGCGCGGGGAATTCATTGTTTCTGCAATAATAAATATTGATTTCTATGTGTATATATTTTACATAGATCATCGGCGGGTCTTCGCGCGGCTTTCGCCCTAGGTATCCCGGCTGGACCGGCAGTGGCGGGTCCCAAGGGTCATCGCTCGCTGGGGAGCCAAGTGCCAATTTTCGCCAGTTTATCGATGGGAAACGGCCGGTTTGCTACAGCGGTGGCCGGAGGATGATCGATCGCTGAATAGATGATTTGATGGGTGGCGATCCTTCATAGACTTTTGACAGATTTGCGATACTGGAAGGTTTTTCGAAGGTTTCTCACGAGGTTAAGTGATCATCATTGTCGTGGTCAAGAAGCTCTGAACTCGTTACCATCTCGAATATTCGAACCAAGTCAAGAAACTCTAGAATGAACAACTTTTGAGGGAAAAAACTGCTCCAAGTCGACCGTTCAAGGGGAGCTGCAAAGTGGCAACAAAGAAAACCACTCCTTCAATTCAACAAAACACTCTAACTAAAAAACCGGATGGCGTCGATGACTTCAGGTAAGGTGCGTGGGTTTATCTGCCAGGTTCCCCCGCATTTCCCCGGAGTAAAGCGCGACTGGCTCGAACTGCTGCCACCAGAACCAGCATTCGACAAATTTGCATTCGCGAACAAAGTGACATCATCATCCATTTCGCCTGACTCATAATTAACTCTGCAGTGCTGGCCGCGCGGAGACCGCGGTCTGTCCTGCGAGCAAAACTTGTATACGTAAACATTGTGAAAATACGAGTTCGAAAACACAAGCATTTAGAGCTGATGGTGCTAAGTGCTTTCAAGGAAATCTAAATTGAATCAAGAGCAACGGCAGCGGCAGCAAGAGTTTCAGGTTCGTCGCTGCGAGCAATTGAAGTCTTTGGCTAGTCGGAGCACTCTGGAGCTACTTCCACCGGGCGGGATTCATAAATTATAGGAAATTAATAACGCTTCGCACCCTGGGAGATGGTGGAAAAAGGATACTGGCCCCGGTTAGGGGGCAGTGGCGTAGCTGGGAGTGGAATGTTTGGAGCAATGGAATTGATCAACCTTAACAAATTTGCTTTTTTAATAAATCTAGGAATAGAAAAAAATTCTTAATAAGTTCACGACAATTTCACTAATAGTGGAAATTTGATTAAATGATTGGTTGATTGCATTTATATTTTTCTATTTTTTTTAAAGAATATTGGAAAAATAATGACATAATTAATTAAACAAGTTTTTAGAAAATGACTGCAAAACTATTCGAAGCGGCCTAGTACTTAAAAGAACTTGAAATTCCAACTTCAAATGTTAAGAGGCATTTAAAAATTCATGTTGACAAAATCGTTTTTTTCTACATTACGTTGAGATCACTCACTTTCCACGATCGGATTAGAAAAAGCAGGAAATTTGATTCTTTAACAAAAATATTAAGAGCGAGTTTTTCACCAATGTGTAACAGGTCGTATCGAGGTGCTCCGATTTGGATGAAACTTTCAGCGTTTGTTTGTCTATACATGAGATGAACTCATGGCAAATATGAGCCCTCTACGACAAAGGGAAGTGGGGTAAAATGGGCTTTGAAGTTTGAGGTCCAAAAAACATGAAAAATCTTAAAATTGCTCGCATTTCCGTAAAACTTCATCAATTCCAACTCTCTTAGATGCATTCGAAAGGTCTTTTGAAGCACTTCAAAATGTGCCATAGACATCCAGGATTGGTTCGACTTTTTCTCTTAGCTTTTGCAAATTACTGTCAAAAATTGATTTTTTTTAAACCTTAATATCTTTTTGCAACAGCCTCCAACACCCATACTCCCATAGGTCAGAAGATAGGTAATTACATGGACTATAAGCCTATGGTATTAACTTTTTGGCCAATCGCAGTTTTTCTCATAGTTTTACGATTTTTCTAGAATAAACATTTTACAGCGTTAGTTTTTGACCGGTAGGCCGCCATATCGGCACTTTTTAGTCTCAATTTTGTCATATTCGGAATCCTCGGACAATTTCACGTAAGTTAGAAGTATTGGAGTTGTAAATTTGATTGGAAAAATTGCCATTAAGAATGAATTAAAATATTTTTTAACAATTTGTTTAATTAGGGGTAAAACAGGTTTTCGCCTACTTGATACAGCACTTGACGGATTGATCACAGGGTAAATAAGATCTATTTCTTTTTTCAAAAATGTTTTATTTAATTATATTTTAAATCAAATTTACAACTCCAATACTTATAACATACGTGAAATTGTCCGAGGATTCCGAATATGGGTCATTCCATCTGAAGCGGAACAGCATTTGAAAATTACCCTCTCCGATCCTGCTCAAATTTGGCTGAGCTGTTGATACTATCAAAACATGCAAGAATCCCGAATTTCATCCAAATCGGACCACCCCTTCCATTTTTGTACCTCCCCAAAAAATCGACTTTTTGGCGATTTTTGGCCAAACCTCCTAGTTTCAAACGGCGATAGCTCAGGAACCACAAATCTCAGAAGGTTGTTCTTGGACTCAATTTTGAAGGAAATCGGACGTAGAATCCATTTCCGTGATCAAAATGTTGAGTAATTTATTTTTTCTACCTGTATTGCGCAATTGAAAACTTTAAACGGCCGTATCTCAAAACACCCCAACTTATTTTTTTTATTTGACCTCACCATCGTGTTCCCCGGCCAATTTTACATAAGAATCACCTATCGACAGAAATGAATATGTTTCGTTCCAGAGATATCGAATTTTAAAGTTTTGTGTTTTCGAGATTACCTGCATCAGCTTCATTCGCCGCATCTGCTAGAAGCACACAGGCGGGCTGATCAATAACTGCTACCTGGCCATTTATTGAAATAATATTTCATCATAAATAATCTTCATCAATTTGAGCAAAAATTAACTGTATATAATACTGTAGGAAACTGAAGTTTAATCGCAAATGTTTATCTGCTCAAAAAAATTAATGAAGTGAATTTCTGTGTTAACCCACTGGACAGAGCAATGACGACACACAGTAAAGGGCAGAACTGGATTCCGACGGAGCGAGAGGAAAATGCATTTTTCGGATTAGTTTTCAAAAAGCCGTAAGAGCCATTGTTAAACAAAGTCCTTTTTGCATCGGTATTCGACCTACTTACGAAAAACCAATATCAAAATGCTCGAGATTGTTCATCTACACGTCCTTCAAGTGCCCCAAACTTAAAATAAATGAAATTTTGTTTCATTTTCTAGAAAAACGAAAATTAGTGTCAGAGGTCACAATGGCTCTTACGGCTTTTTAAAAACTCACCCGAGAATTAATCTTGTTAGTAACACTGAAAAATAAGTGCACGATACATTATTGAGTAAAAATATGAATTAGAATGAATAAAATTTGTTGATACGTTGTACTCTAGTGAAGGACGATCACAAAGAGTAGGAAAAGGATTTTTGGAATGTATAAAACTGAAAAATGTAAGAAAATCACAAAGTTTGATCTGCTGCAAAGCGGCTAATTCTCCAAATTTAGTTGCGATGATTTCGACACCGTCCGAACAACAGTGTTTTTTTTTTCATCTATCATTCTTGGATTCTTGGAACACAATACGGCTGCTGTCCTCACGTATAAGGATTTTTTTAATTAAATGTACCTTGACCAAAATCATATTTTAATGAAATGGAGCTGGCTCACTTTATAAAAATGGATTTAATATGATCAATCTAAACCATAAATCAGAATTATGGTAAAGTGTCAATAATAAACTATAATAATAATAATAATAATAATAATAAAGCAGGTTTTGGGGTTTTTGCTGAATGGCAATATTTTGCTCCACTTCATTAATTTTTTTGAGCAGATAAACATTTGCGATTAAACTTCAGTTTCCTACAGTATTATACAGTTAATTTTTGCTCAATTTGATGAAGATTATTTATGATGAAATATTATTTCAATAAATGGCCAGGTAGCAGTTATTGATCAGCCCGCCTGTGTGCTTCTAGCAGATGCGGCGAATGAAGCTGATGCAAGTAATCTCGAAAACACAAAACTTTAAAATTCTATATCTCTGGAACGAAACATATTCATTTCTGTCGACAGGTGATTCTTATGTAAAATTGGCCGGAGAACACGATGGTGAGGTCAAATAAAAAAAATAAGTTGGGGTGTTTTGAGATACGGCCGTTTAATGTTTTCAATTGCACAATACAGGTAGAAAAAATAAATTAATCAACATTATAATCACGGAAATGGATTCTACGTCCAATTTCCTTCAAAATTGAGTCTAAGACCGACCTTCTGAGATTTGTGGTTCCTGAGCTATCGCCGTTTGAAACTAGGAGGTTTGGCCAAAAATCGCCAAAAAGTCAATTTTTTGGGGAGGTACAAAAATGGAGGGGGTGGTCCGATTTGGATGAAATTCGGGATTCTTGCATGTTTTGATAGTATCAACAGCTCAGCCAAATTTGAGCAGGATCGGAGAGGGTAATTTTCAAATTTGCACTTTTTCGTGCACAGTTGAGATGGAATGACCCATATGACAAAATTGAGACCAAAAAGTGCCGCTATGGCGGCCTACAGGGCAAAAACTAACGTTGTAAAATGTTTGTTCTAGAAAAATCGAAAAACTATGAGAAATTCTACGATCGGCCAAAAAGTTATTTCCGTAGGCTTATAGTCCATGTAATTACCTATCTTTTGACCTATGGAAGTATGGGTGTTGGAGGCTGTTGCAAAAAGATATTAGGGTTTTAAAAAAATCCATTTTTGACAGTAATTTGCAAAAGCTAAGAGAAAAAGTCGAACCAATCCTGGATGTCTATGGCACATTTTGAAGTGCTTCAAAAGACCTTTCGAATGCATCTAAGAGAGTTGGAATTGATGAAGTTTTACGGAAATGCGAGCAATTTTAAGATTTTTCATGTTTTTTGGACCTCAAACTTCAAAGCCCATTTTACCCCACTTCCCTTTGTCGTAGAGGGCTCATATTTGCCATGAGTTCATCTCATGTATAGACAAACAAACGCTGAAAGTTTCATCCAAATCGGAGCACCTCGATACGACCTCTAGAACAAACCGAGCAATATTTACAAATACTGCCTCTTAACTTATTTACAATTTTATAAGTCCAAACATTAATGAACATTGAAATCCAATAAAGCTTTCCTTTTTTTAGGACACTAAACGTGGGGAGTTTTTTGAGTTGGAGATGACCAATTTAGATAATTTTAAAGTTTTAATATTTTTGATTCAGTATCAATTTAAATACGAGCTAATGATTTGCAAATTGAGTTACATTTGATTCTTTTTACATATTTGAAACAGGCGTTTTACAAGAACTCAGTACAGAAAACTCATGTTATACAAAACCACGCCACTGCCGTCCCCCGCAGGACGACCGTGATGAAAAATTAGCTTTTTATCAGCAACATTAGCACGACGACGACGCCGCCGCCGCCGTAGAAATACTTTCCGCTCGCGTGAGGTACTCCGGAACGTTTCGCGTGGTGATAAAAATTAAACACCTCGTAAACGGCGTTTCTCCGATTTCACTGGGGCCCTTTTAACTAGTTCTTGGGCTGAAGTAAAATGACACCGCAAAAGGTATTTCATTCCAGCAAATAACTCTTCCGAACTCCAATTTCGCTCCGAGAAATTTCAAATTTGTTTTCCGATAGTGGCCGTGGCCGTCGCCGCCGACGGAGTCGCGCGGTCTATAATTCATAATTACAAGCCCTAGAACAACATTACGATTCTAAATGTCCCCCCGTCCTCCCACAATTTGCGGGCAGCATTTTCCGAACGCGAATCGAACCAGAATGATAGAACACCCGGGCGGGGTCGACGTAATAAATTGTGACAATAATTTTGCCGAGGTTTGCGCCTGGACACGACTCTTTCGGATATTCGGAGTTTCCAGAACTTGGCGGTGTACGTGTCGTCGTCTGCTGAAGGGAAGGGAGGAGGGATAAAGAACCGTTTCGCGAGGGACAGAATCGCGTCCGGAGGGACCACCAACGAAGTTTTGCGGATCGGGTGGAGAATTATTGGCGTCAACACCTGGCAAATGGTTGGGGCTTTTGGTTTGAAATGGGGAAGGTAAGGTGCGGTGGAGGAATTTTCTCCCCGGTGTCAAATCATAGAAATTTATTGCACTCTGATTAATGGTGCTTCCTGGGCGGTGGCGGTCTTTGAAGCGGGAAGATTTGCCACGATAAACGAATTTCAAAGCAATCGGCGGTCGATTTTGAAAATCACCTTTATGTCCTTGTAGCGGCTTTTTTTGCTTAATTCTACAGAAAATAATAAAATACTGAGCAAACTTTTGTTTTCTTATTTGCAGTATAGCTCTGAAAACACAGAACTTTCAGTGCAAGGTAAATAGAGCTTTCAATGATACAAATATGCAAGAAAAATCATAAATGTAATAAATGGTACAAAAATATGTCATTCCAACTGGCATCTAATATTGATTCCGCGTTACATTGAAGATCGCTTACAGCTTAGAAATTATCTTGCTTTTCATACAAAAATCATAATAACTTTTTGTTTGCCTTGTTTAAAAAATTTCCAACCCTTTTTCATTACCAATACAAGTGAAGTCTATCAGTATTTTACACCTGAAATCATTTTGAATTCAACTACGTTTTTGTGAAAAGTTGTTTAAAACAAATGAAAACAATTAAAATATAATCGTAAATAGATCTTGTTCTAACACTTTTTTTAAAGTCATCATGATTAGATTATCCGAATTCCTTACAAACCTTCGGATAATCGAACTTTGGATAATCAACCTCAGGTATTCGAGTCTGGACTGTGTATTGTTTCAATTGAATTTCTTTAATCGTCGCTGTCGTGCTAACTTGTCGCACGTGCATTTTGGACCAAATTGAGTTAAGAACTAAGTTTTGTGCAGCTCACAATACCTCACCTTTTGATCTTCACAGATCCACAAAAATCGATTTCAATACTGAGATATTCAAAAAACACCGTAAATTTTTGTCGCTTTTCATTTGACAGGAGTTTCAATCTTGTCGTGCTATGTTGACACATCCCTAAAATTGATATAATTGTAACAATGGGCAAAGGGATTTTAGGTCAGAACGCGTTGGACCCAAGTACGAGCTCGACTACCGTAAACATTTGTAATTATAACTCGGGATTCCAGCAACCAAATTCATTGTTGTTGTTTACATTGCGTGCTCTTGTTCTTGTTTATTCAATGTCAAACATTAAAACGCGTTTTTCTCGAAGCGTCAAAAACGACAAGCTGACACGACAGCGTCAAAATGTTTGTTATTTTTCAGATAATTTCAGAATTTTTAAAATCATGAGTCACATTCACAAAACTTGAGAAAAGCAGAGAAATGTTTGAACCGATAGAGCAATCAACGTCGATAAAAGTAGATTTTATTTTTGCAATTTTTCTATAGAATTTCACAATGTTGAAAGATCCTAGAACCAAATCGAACAACTAGCTTCATGAAGGCCAATTACCAAATATATAAATTGACAAAATCTCGAAACTTCAGCACAGAATTTCACAACATTGTGTCCGCTGCACGTTCAATATCCGCGCTCACACAGCCCCAAATTAAAGTCGTTCTTCCCAAATTTGGCCACAACACCCCAAGATCTCGCGCGCACCCAACAACCAACGCAACGCAACGCAACATTCCCACCTTTCCTTTTGCATCCACGCGCGCGTCACCCGCAAACTTCCACCAGAAGTTCCGCACACACACTCTCCGCAAAGGCTAATTTGCTTGCCCCGCGTGTTAATGTGGCCCGTCCGCTACGGGTTCGTCGCCGACGTCAACTTCGTCGTCAACCGCAGTCAAGTCTCCGCAGCTCTTTTCGCCGAAGCTGGTAAAGAAAAACTACCGCAACTTCGCGCGACCTTTTCTTCTCTCACTCTCTTTCCATTTCATCGCGCTCTCTTAGCTCTCCGCACACCGAGCGACTTTAGCTTTTAGCTGTTCGCCTACTTCGCCGAAGTCGCCTTTGCTTCGTTTCGTGTTTTCTCGCTCTCGGCTCGCCAGTTTCTTCGCGACACCTCAACGAGACGGACGGGCACTTCGGGAGCTAGGAAAAGCTACGACGCGCGACGACGGGACTTAGTCGACTTGTGGTCGGTTAGGTCGTTTTCCCCCAAAGCTCTTGTACAGCTTGTAGAAAGGCGAACCTCGACGACCTCCAGCGCGAGGGGAGTTCGATCGCGTAGCGGTGCGCGGGAGCTGCACAACGGGTTTGCCGTGGGGTTTTGCAGAACTACAGTTTTCTTGTGTGTCTGCGCGCAAGGTGAAGACAAGACAAAATGTGAGCCGCTGATCCGAGCTGATCAAGAGTGCTGCTAGAGAGTGATCGAAGAAGCCAACTGGGGAGTCGTGCTGGGTGGCATATCTGGCCGGAATCTGCGAAAGAAAAGAGTGAATATCTGGTAAAGATCGTGTGTGCACAAAAAGAAATATTTTCAGTGAAGAGCAAACAGCAGTGAGTACACACAGTCACATGCTGCCGTGAAGAATGAGGTGAAAAAGTGATCGGGTACCTCTCTCTCGACTAGTGTGCAAAATGCTGGTAAAATGTCAAAGGAGCATAGCGAGCAATACCAGTGACGACAAGGGAACCTTAAGAAGAAACTGAAACGAAACGGTGACGATCGGGGGACGACGATCACCGGATATGGTAGCTGTTGCTGCATGGAGTGAAACCAGGACGGTGCTGCGACCAGAACGAGGAATATTCGGTAATACGGAGTTCTCAACTAGTGGGTTTAGAAGCTATAGTGCGAATCGGGGAAACCTCAGAAGAACCAAGTCAACCAGAGCGTCGGAAGACCCCAATTAGTGGGATGTTCAGTGAACCAAACTCGAAAGTGATGGGTAACAAACTAATTTTCGAAAAAAAAAGAGTCAATCAGTGAATCAAATGAAAAGGAAACCGAACCGATTATCATCTGCCCATTGAAGCGGTGGGGATGTGCGTGTCAGTCGAAATTGGTGATAACTGGTTTTGGCGTTGCGTTGGCATTTTGGATTTGGTGGGAATTTTAAGCGCTGAGCAGAGCCTTGGGCGATGTCGGCCAAGTGGTCGTCGTCGGAACGAGCCCCGGAAATGAATTTTTAACGTTGGAGCGTTGTGTTTTTTTTAACTGGGGTGGAAGTGGCTGAGGCGAAAATTTCGAGTTAACTCAGTGGACTAAAGAAACGAAGAACTAAGTGACCTTGGAGCGCGCTTTTTTGGAGTGTGGAGGAGCGATTTTTGCATCGGGGCTGTGCGGGGGCGGAAGGAACTGGACTGGACTGTGTTGGACAGTGTTACAAAAAGTTGTGAAATTCAGACTGGTGAACTGTGTTTTGTGATGATGTCAATCGGTGTGGGTTGAGACCTTCGGGATATTCCGAGATGTTGCAAAATTTAAATTAAGAGAAAGGAAAATCAACGAGTTGTGCAAGAGCTGCTGCTGGTTCATGTCTGCTGAGTATAATTTGAATATTTTTTTGCATTGGGTTAAATGTTTAAAATCAATGGATTATAATTATAATTATAATTAAAAATACAATTCATTTATATAAAATCAATACATTTATTTTCATCATTGCATTGAATGCATTGTGAGGGCATAAAAAGTTTTATTTAAGATTTTTAAACTTCGGTTCTGGCCAAAGCCACATTTAAACCTTTAAAAATATTGGAACGGAGAGTATTATAACTGTCATGTATCCAAAATACTGTTGAAAATTTTCAAAAACCTCCTTGCCCTGATAAAAAGTCTGACTAACAGGCTGTCTCAGACAAATAAAATTACACTTACAATTACAAAGAAAAATATCTATGAATTCATGAAAAAATATATTCCAAAGGTTTCACCATAATTTGATTTATGGTACGAAAACAATGTTTTGTTTAAGCCCTAATTGATTGAAAAATGCAAATAAAACAATAAATTCATAAGTTTTTTCAATGATATTTTTTTCTATTTTTAGCCAAAATTTTCAACGCTGTCCCATATTTTTTTTTTTTGAGAATTCTGATGTTGAGGGGGACAACAACTTTAAATTATTATTTTTTACTTCATTTTTTCTCGTTCAAAATTTCGTAACATTACAAATATTTTTAAATTCATGTCATTGAAGTTTTGTCTGTTTTAGATAAAAGGCATAACGATTTTTCTCACAAGAATATCATTTTTATTATAAATTTCAACAAGGATCAAAACATTATGTTCCCGATTCGCAGTTTGAAATTTGTAAAATTTCAAGGTTGTTAAAAATACTGATATTACTTCAGCAGGGAAACGTTAGCAGGGAAAATTTTAGTTCTCGTATTGGCCACCAGATGGCGTCATTGAAATCCAATTTCCCTGCTCACTTCACATCGTTAGCGGGGAAAAAAAAATGTGAAGACAGCAGGGAAAGTGAAATTTCCCTGCTAACGTAAATAAGATTTTTTTAACTGTAATTTTTATCCGGGTTCGCAACGACTGATTATTTTTTAATCTTTCTGGTTTTGGCGAGCAGTCTATTTTTCTTTTTCGACAAGACTGCTCGCCAAAAAAAAGGATAATTTTTATCGTAAATGCAATCATTTCAACAATATATTTGCTTTGATTTATTTAAATAAGTTTTTTTTACGTATTTCAATGCCTTCGAATCTGAACAAATATTTTCCCTGCTAACGTATCAGTTACTGAGCCAGAAGAAAATTCATAGTCATGGATCACAAAAATCCTTGCTAACTTCACAGTTTTTTTTTTGTCACAGTTACCAAACTTTTTGTTTTTGTTTTATACAAGCTAAGGTCTATGTAGAACTATTTAAAAAATAAATTAGTAGTTTGTATTTAATTTTACACTAGCTTCTTCTGACATTTAAGTTTATTTCTGGCTCAGTAACTGTTACGTTATTTAGCATGAAAAATATACATCCGATAATAAAGCTTCTCCTCCATTAGCTAAATCAGGCCTGACCAACCCTTTTTGCTCAATTTTTACATTTTTGATCGTCTAATTAACAATTGCCAACATTTTCATGATTTGTTTGATGAAATCGATTCTCATGTGACCAATGAACATAACTTTGATAAAAGTTTGAAAAAATATGCATACTAGTCATGAAGATATTTTAAGTCGAAAATCAATTCGGCTCGCGTACCAGTTAAAAAAACTGAGATTAAATTGCATTGAAATAAACAAAAATACTGATTTGATCAAATCAGCTGGAAATTGTTCAAATAATTACCGCTAACGTAAGCAGCGAAAATATAAAAAAAAAATCTTTTTGCAATTCCGTCGTGAAACTACTTACTTTTCCTGTCATTCTTGAACGACGAAATAGCCTACTTTTCTGTACCAAAAATAACAGAATCGAATAGCAACACTTTTCAAAATAAATGCTGAAAAGTTCTACTTTTCAGCACTCAACTGGGTGCTGAAAAGTTGAACTTTTCAGCACTTGTTTCGAAAAGTAACACTTTTCAACATTTTTTTGATTTAAACGATTTATTGACAAAATACATGAAAATTTTACATAAAATTTCACTCAGTGTGTGTTTTTTGGAATTGCAAAAAATGTTGTATGGAACTCGTTGCAAAACTTGATTTTTTCAGCACTCTTCGTATTTATCCAACTCGGTGAACCTCGTTGGATAAATGTACAACTCGTGCTGAAAAAATCCTCTTTTTGCAACTTGTTGCATAAACTACTGTTTCGTAAATAGTAGGCAAATTCTTAGAGATTTGGAGTTCCTTCAATAATTTCTTTACTATTAATCGCTTGATATTAGAATATTTTTAAGAGCAATTTTACAAAAACTATGGTACATTAAGGCCAAAACTCCTAGCGACATCCATTTGAATTATTTGAAAATTAATTATTTTTTCTAAAGTTAAATTCGTGTCTCATAATTGATTCTTTTAACCTAAGTCACGGACGAAATCACCCTGCTTACGCGTTCCAGAATTGATTGACTGAAGTCCCAAACAAATAAAAAAAAAAAATTCCTGCGAACGAAACAGTTTACTGGGCTAAGTGTTACTTCAGCAGGGAAAGCGAAGGCCACGCCCCCACAACGTTGTTAGCAGTGAAAAAAAGTGAAGTCAGCAGGGAAAAAATCTGCCTATTTTTTATTATGTTTTCAAAACATATTGGGGCATGATAAATTTTTGTGGCTTTCATGTTTCTTCAATAATTACAAAATAATATTTTCTTGAAATTACAAAAACAGAAAAAAGTTTTTCCTTCAAGAGTATCAAGGCGATATTTACAATGCGGATTCAGTGGCAATGTTATTACTTAACTAATGATAAAATGATTCATGTTAATGTTAAACTACTACTGTAATCTGGGGTGAATCGGGACTACAGTCTGAATAGGGACAGCAGTTTTTAGAGCACTTAAAGCTTTTAAATTTGGAAATGGATGTACACATTTTGTTGGCCAGACTCTGTTATAACCGAATCCAACCAGAAAAATCAAAATATTGTGCTCCAACATTAAAACTGCTGTCCCAATTCGCCCCATGTGTCCCGATTGACCCCAGTTTACGGTATTGGTCGATTTCCCTAAGGTGTCCATATAAGTTCGGGAAAAAATATCAAATGCAATTGAACTCTCAAAGTACCGCATATGAAATGAAAGCTTTGCCCTGTAAAAAAACATAAATCTGCGGTCTTCACAACCATTTGCCCTGCTGACGACGTTGTGGGTCGTTTGCGGGACGTGGCCTACGTTTTCCCTGCTGAAGTAACACTTAACTCAGTAAACTGTTACGTAAGCAGGGAAAACATTTTTGATTTGTCTGGGACTTCACTTAAAAAATGATTCTGGGACATCTGTCTGAAAAAATATAAATTTCGAAAAAAATAGAAATTTAATTGTTTATGGTAATGGTAAAGAAATATTTGCAAGGAAATCCAAATCTACAAGAGTTATCCAACCAGAAAAGATGTGATATTGTTATTTCAAACAAAATATTTATTTGTGTTTACATTACAATCGTACTTTTATGAAAAGGTGGTAAAATGTGCTAGTGTTAAATTAAATAGATAGCCTGTATAAAAAAACAAAAAGCTTGGTTACTGTGAAGTTAGCAAGGAAAATGCTCATCATAATAATAAGCCACGCCCCAATGATAGAATTCACTGCTGAACACTTGAAGAACAAGAATGATTTTAAAATATTTTACACCAACATATTTGAGTACCTTTGTATAAAAGTTTGAATGTAAATTTAAACTTAAATTATTATTTTGATTTGAAAACGGCGATTTTTGTGATCCATGACTATGAATTTTCTTCTGGCTCAGTAACTGATACGTTAGCAGGGAAAATATTTGTTCAGATTCGAAGGTATTGAAATAAGTAAACAAAACTAATTATACATCAAAGCAAATATATTGTTGGAAAGATTGCATTTACGATAAAAATAATAGTAAAAAATCCTATTTACGTTAGCAGGGAAATTTACTGTCAACTGCACCATGTGCGATGTTTTGAAGTGAGCAGGAAATTGAATTTCAATGACACAACTGGTGGCCAATACAGAACTAAAATTTTCCCTGCTAACGTTTCCTGCTCAAGTAACATCAGTTTCAAAATATCAGTTTTAAATGAAGTTCAGCATTTTGTTTTATTCAGAAAAATATTTTTCAAAATGGCATGGCAATTTTTATGTGTTGCCATCAGATGGATTGACATTTCTCTCAGCCCGGGACATATCTAACTTTAAAGTGTTAGTGGCAGTCTCGTGTGCACACCCATTCATTTCAGAGCCTCTTTTTTATGATGTACACTTTGTAAAACTGTAATTTAACAGTATCAAATGCTGATTGCCCCCAGAAAAAAACCTGCTCACAAGCAGAAAAAAGCAGTCAGCCATAAAACACAGCTTTAAATGCAGGGTGTCATAATGGAAAAAATATCATTTTTGGGTAGTTGCACTTTCAAAAATTACAACAGCTTCCATTATGGAAAAAATATCAATTTGACATCCATTTATTTGCAATACGCTTCTAAACAATTTAGGCATCGAAATGTGACAGAAGTTCTAGAACCATTTTTCATAAAAATAGAGTTTTTTTTCAGAATTTTCGATGTTTGATTTTTGAACACAATCGTCCTTTTGACACCAAATTTCCAGCTTATCGTCATTAAATTTTTGAGCTGAAATTATCGAAAAACATGTTTATTCGAAAGCTAAAAATATCAAAAGGGTCGTACCGCTCCTTTATCACGAAATATTAAAAAAATGACCTCGATTCAAGATCAGGGTCGAAATTTACCGTTTAGGATAAAGCTTTACGAAATTCAAGGAAAGCCCGGGCAACTTGTTTGAAACTTCAGTGGAAACTTTGATGTTAACCCTTTAATGTATTCTGTTTTAAATTTTTTTTCTGTGTTTAGAAGGCCATTTTACAGCTATTTTTGTTTTTTCCTGTTTTTTACAATTTCAACTATAGAATGATACCATCATTATTTTAATTGCATGGAAAAAACATGTCAGACTTCCAACCAAAATTTTCTTAAATTTGAATAGTTCTTTTTTGTTTTTTTTTTTTTATTTCAAATCAAACATTGATTGAAAAATCTGTTTTTTTTTGCGATTTTCTAGATTGAAGCCCACTTAGAGGCGGATTTAAAGTGGTATCTGACCTGAAAAGGTTTAAAAGAAACTAATCAAAAAGCTTTTTGCAATAACTTTTGATGCAACGATTTCTTTACTGCTTCAAAACAATCACCGGAATTGAAATGCGCTTCAAAGCCATTCAACAAGATCACCCCCAAACAACAATCAAAACATTGCACAAAATGCAATAAAACGGGGGCGTTGAAAAACAACAACAACAGCCCAGAACTTGCCCACAGGCCACAAAACTTCATCAGCAGTCAAACTAACGCCTGTAACCACGTGTGAGAATCATCGTCATGACATGGACTTGGAAATTGCGCACACCTTTTGCTATTTTAACGCCCTTTTGTGTGCCTCCACAAATCTGCAGAATTCCGTCCAAGTCCCTAGCCCGGGGGCCAGTATTTGGAGTCATCTTCGTCATGCTAGTTTGCCCTCGCCACAAACAAGAATCCATAAAAATACGGTGGCGACGGGTGCAATACCGCGACAGATGTTACATAACCTCGCCACCTTCGGTCCGCTTCGGACTTGGAACCGGCGGAGATCTTGTTGGAACATAATTACTCCCGTAGACGAGAGCCACAAGCAGTTCGCAAAAAAAACAAAAACAGAATCCATTATGCAAAAATCGAACTGATCTTGGCCGGTTGATAGTCTCGGCCACTACTGTCTAAACCCGGTACCGTACCCAGCAAAATATAGAGATGCAACTGTAAAGTTCCAAAGTCTTACGAGGTAGCTGCTGCAGGCACTACCGTGACCAAGTTGTGTTCAACCTTCTTCCTGCTCCAACCGCTGAGTCTGGTCAACATGGAACGAACACATTTTCCGCCCTTTTCCTGTTCCGCACGATGGCTCCGTCCTGCTGGGAAGAGCCTGGGAAGATCTGGACATACGTGGACGAAACGTACTACTCTGGTAGTCGGCAGATAATAGAACAGTCACGCAGGCCAAATGTAGGACTTTCCCAGGGTTTGCTGACGATGCGGACATAGGTTTACCCTTGAAGGGCCAGTGCACATTATGTTTTACAGATATGACCGCTGCATTTATTTTATCAAAGTTTTCCTAAAAGACAGATGGCAAAAAAAATATTCCAAAAAAAACTTCTAAAAGTTTAAATAAAATAAAATTCCATATACACCACGAAATGTTTTTTTTTTATTTCGCAAAAAAAACGTAAACATTTTCAAAACACATTATTGAAAAACATTTGTGCTTTTTTATAATTAATTTTACAGCTCACCATGTACTTTTGATTCGATTGATATATCAAATTCCGATAAAAGCTGATCTCAAAATCCTGTTATAGAATATTCACCACTTTTGGATATATATTGTAAAACGTTCTGAAAATTAAATTAAAAAATATGTTTGGTCTTTGGTCTCCTTCAAATATCCAAATAAAGTTTTTTCGTTAATCTCTGAGTGTTTTTGGTAACGTTTTAACGCCACCCTGTTTAGGGTAGGATTTCCTTTATCACCAAACATACATTGGTAATACGGGTCTAATTATGTTGGCCAAAGAACATCTCTACACTGAGAAAAAATCCAGGTAAATAAAACAACAAACATCGTGACCCGTACGATAAATTGAGTTGATTTCGGCAACGAAATGTATTCGGAAGGTTTATGAAATAAATTTCGTAAAATTTTGAGCTTATTTGTTCACTACCACAACCAAACGACTACAACTTCGGTGGTGCAAAATTGTACCAATCGATTCGTGTTCTATAATATATAAATTCAAAGCTAATTTCTTAAATTGTGAAGCAAAAATATTACAAAATGTCAGTTATGTTTCAATCCGAAATTTATTTTTTTGGGAATATTTTCTTCCTAAAATTAAACGTATTTTTTCGATCTATGTTCTAATATCCAAAAATTGTAAAATAGTAGTTTATGCAACAAGTTGCAAAAAGAGGATTTTTTCAGCACGAGTCGTACATTTATCTAACGAGGTTCACCGAGTGATGAAAAATCAAGTTTTGCAACGAGTTCCATACAATGTTTTTTGCAATTCCGAAAAACATCCTTTGGACAGAATTATAGGACAAATGTCCATGCATTGAGTCAATGAATCGTTCAAATCAAAAAAATGTTGAAAAGTTTAACTTTTCCTAACAAGTGCTGAAAAGTTCAACTTTTAGTAGGTTGTTGTAGGTTGTTTCGTCGTTCAAGAATGAAAGGAAAAGTTAGTAGTTTCACGACGGAATTGCAAAAAAATAATATTATAAACCCTTTGAATGAAATTAAAAACGCATAAGCAAACGATATTTCACGCATTAAAAAAAACATTCAAAATGGATTTTACATGTTTGCAGTCAATGATATTTAATTTTTATTATTTTTGAGCCTCTTGATTATTTTTCAGTAAATGTTTTAATATTGATTTCAGTTGATTGAATTAATTCTCTACCAACTCACACGAAATCGGGAAAAGTTGCCCCGACCCCTCTTCGATTTGCGTGAAACTTTGTCCTTAGGGTTAACTTTTGCTACTGATCATGAGTCCGAGGGCTTTTATGAAGAGGCTTTTATGTAAAATTGGACGCCCGATTTGATGGCGTACTCAGAATTCCGAAAAAAACGTACTTTCATCGAAGAAAACACTTAAAAAGTTTAAAAACTCTTCCATTTTCCGTTACTCAACTGTAAATTTTTTTGGAACATGTTATTTTATGGGAAATTTAATTTACTTTTCGAATCTACATTGACCCAGAAGGGTCATTTTTTCATTTAGAACAAAATTTTTCATTTTAAAATTTCGTGTTTTTCTAACTTTGCAGGGTTTTTTTAGAGTTTAACAATGTTCTACAAAGTTGTAGAGCAGACAATCACAAAAAAAAATTATTTATAAACATTAGGGGTTTGCTTGTAACCATCATGATCGCGATTTTACGCAAAAAAGTTGAATTGAAGGGGTCGTACCGCCCCTCCGTTGCGAGATATCAAAAACGGACCTCGGATTTGTGATCAGGGACAAAAGTTACCCCTTAGGACAACGTTTTACGCAAATCGAAGAGGGGTCGGGGCAACTGTTGTGTGAGTTGGCGCAGAATTACCCATTTCCATGTTTATAAAAATAAAAATTTGAAAGGGTGATTCAAGTTACAAACATAATAATTTGCTTTACATTTGCCATTATTATTATTTTAAATTTATATCTCTTATTTAATAAAAGCGAAGCCACTTGAAAGCTTAATTTATTTACCCTTTGGACTAATTTTGCTCAATATTAACACATGACCAAGAAGATTAAAATTTCAACATTCATAGAATAGTTTAAAAACGCAATTCAAACCCATTGATTCCGAAATTATTGCAAAATTCATGTACTTTTTATGATATTTGATATATTAGATTTATAATTGGATTAAAAGAAAAAAAAGTCTTTCAGGAAATTAAAAAATCCCCAAGCCATTTAAGCATTTTCTAAGATTGAAATATTTTTTTAGGAATGTTTCTTCTTAGTGAAATGAAAGCAATTTAAAATACATTTTCCTGCATTGTTTTAATTTATTATTTGGTAAAGTTTTGTTCAATTTGAAAGATTTTAAATGTAAGTGAAATTACGGCAATATGTTTTTCGAGACGAATTTCCACCTAGAAATTTATCAAAAATGTATGTGTAAACCAAATTTGTATTTTAAAAAATATTGTTCTTCTTGATTATCATAACTTTCAAGACGTCTTGTGTTTGACGATTTTATTTATTTCAAATGACTTTTCTCTTTTTTTCCTTTCCTTTAAGTAATTTCCTAGAGTCAGCTTTGACCTTGTTTTCAACTAATATCTCATACTTTTTAAGTCAAAATTAACATGCAATTCAGGCAAAACAATAAATAATAATAGTGTATCCTGAACAGGTCAGTTGATGTTTACATTCGAAGTGAGCAAGAAACACTCATTGTTTACGAACTCTTAATGGCCTAACTACATTGTTTTGCTTGAATTTTCATTTGTAACACTTTGTTGTGACTTAAAAGCTAATTGTTCAATCAAACTTATAAAACAATGATAATCATTCCAAAAATCGAAAAATTACTAAAACTTATGGAAAAAAACATATCGCAAAAAGATAACGATTTGAAGTTCTACAATATGCCAGAAACTATCAATAAAAAAAAACAAACTTAACAAGATAAAATCTTATAAAAACACTAGAAACAAAAGTTCTTCAAACTGACCTCCAAAAAAACAAACATAAGGTTATAGGCAGAAGAGGGTTATTTTATCAAATTTGTTAGATTTCGATAAATTTACAAATTGCGTGACAAATTGTTGAACTGATCTTTAAGGTTCATATCAAAACATTCCTCATGATTGTAACTGATAACTCTCAAATTTCACCAGCATTCCATCAAACCTTGCGTAAATCCTGATTTATTACGTATAACGTAATTTCCCAACTATTCACCCTCTCTTTATCTATGGCGCCCCAACGCGCTATGGTTTTAGGTGATAGCATCGATTAAGGTCATCTCGTTGTGTGCCCCCTCTTGTCTATTATAACAGTAAACCCTGTGTTGAAGATGTGGCATAAAAACACAGCCCCACCGCGCGCGCTCCAACATCTGCAGGGGAAAAAACGGAAAATTGTGCTGAGCGCCGCCATTTCTGGGCTTCCACGCTGCTTTTTTTTACGCGCGCTTATTTAGTTATACAAAAAGGAGGGGGGAGAAAATTTTCCCGCGCTCTAGGGTCTCTCTCTCTTCCATACTTGGGCTGCTCGGTTGTAATGTTCTCGTTGAAATACAATTATTATATCGTAAAACAAATGTTGATCACCTTCCTACGGGAAGGTTCCGGTTCGATATGGCAACCATGGCTAATGTTCTTTCTTTTTCTTTTCTTCCTCTCTTTGCAGCAAAAATGAAAATATTTTTGCCACTAGTGGTGTGGCTAGTGCTGTTATTTCGGACGGTAAGTTGAACATTTTGATGATGTATGGTTAGATTGTTCCGAGAGACACGTACGAGCTCATTTTCTCCGGATTGTGAAAATTTCCATGGGAACGTTCCAGTGTCATGCCCCATCCACCGAAGTCAGTGCAACTCACCTCGTCTAATGCAACCGGAAAGCTAAAAATGGAAATTTGCATCAATTAACCTTCTCTCCTCCTCTGGCGTAAAAGCGAAAAGTCGTATACTTTCAATTCCCCGACCCGGTCCGGAATGTGTGTCACTCGTTTGAACCGGCTCTCAACCGGCCCCAACTCCACACACGGAGAGACTCCTATTCCGACGTTCGGAAGCCAATCAGACCCCAATCATCTCGGTAACCCCATTCACCTTCGGAGAGCCGTCCCCGTTCTAGGCAGGACGTCGGTCGTCGTGTGTAAATAATGTACACACGATTATTAGCACTACCTCCCCATCCAGAGGTAGTACCCCATGAGCACTTTTTCCCTCTTCAACGCTTAAACGCTAGTCATTCCCTCGAGGGGTAATCGCCTAACTGTTTCCTGCACCACCATCGACATAACCAACAGATGTCATAGGGCTACCGGGCTTACCGGGCGGCCGGAGTTTGGAGCAGGTCTTCCTCCGCTCCCCCTCTTGAGTCTGCTTAATCCGATTAGTCTTCACGGGAAAGCGAAGAAATGAAATTTCTCCCGCGCGCCAATCTTCTTCGTCTTGTTGTGGTCCACTTCTTTGGGGGTTAGCCTGGTTCAACAAACGTTTCTAACGTTGATGTTCCAGCTTATATGTTTTATTTGCCGCGTTGAAGGTCGGGGCTGCGGAGTTAGGTAACCTTTTAAGCGACTCCTACTCCGACTTCAGCTCTTCAAAAAGACCTGACTCCTCTTTCGACTCCATCATAAACTCACGACTTTGAGTCCGCAGTCCTAATCGAATTCCCAGTGTCCTTTGTAATTTCTATTTCTATTGACGGCACAGTAACTTTAGCGGTAACGAAGAAGCCGCCATCTTAGAAGTTCACGAAACAAACACTGAGAATCAGTATTATACATATTATCATGGTAACACGAAATGTGTTATCCTAGTTGAACTCAAAAGTCCTATGCAATTGTGAAGAAGCAAACTGAAAAATTTGTTATGCCGATTCTCAGTGTACGGAAGCACTGTTTGATCGACCAAAAGCAAAAAAGCAAAAAAAGGTAAACAGAAAAATTTCTTTTTTCACTTTTTGCCTTCCTCACTGAGGTAAGGCTATAATCCTGCTCTTAAAATGAACTTTGTATAAAAACATCGTAGACCCACCTTCATGTATACATATCGACTCAGAATCGAAAACTGAACAAATGTCTGTGTGTATGTGTGTGTGTATGTGTGTGTATGTATGTATGTGACCAACAAACTAGCTCATGTTTCTAGGCACTGGCTGAACCGATTTGACCCGAACATGTTGCATTCGACTTGGTTTAGGGTCCCATAGATCGAGTTTTATACAGATTGAAGTTTCGATAAGTAGTTCAAAAGTTATGCATAAAAATGAGTTTTCACATATATCCGGATCTCACTTAAATGTATGTAAACTATGTCCGGGTCCATAATCCGACCCATCGTTGGTTAGGTTATCAAAAGACCTTTCCAATGAGCCTAAAACATTGAAGATCTGGCAACCCTGTCTCGAGATATGTTCACTTAAGTGATATTGATGTACTTTTTGGATGCCGGATCTCACTTAAATGTATGTAAACTAAGTGATATTGATGTACTTTTTGGATGCCGGATCTCACTTAAATGTATGTAAACTAAGTCCGGATCCACCATCCGACCCATCGTTGGTTAGGTTATCAAACGACCTTTCCAACGAGTTCAAAACATTGAAGATCTGGCAACCCTGTCTCGAGATATGTACACTTAAGTGATATTGATGTACTTTTTGGATGCCGGATCTCACTTAAATGTATGTAAACTAAGTCCGGGTCCATCATCCGACCCAATGTTGGTTAGGTTATTAAAAGACCTTTCCAACGAGTCCATAACATTGAAAATCTGGCAACCCTGTCTCGAGATATGTCCACTTAAGTGATATTGATGTACTTTTTTGAAGCCAGATCTCACTTAAATGTAGGTAAACTTAGTCCGGATCCACCATCCGACCCACCGTTGGTTAGGTTATCAAAAGAACTTTTCAGCGAGTCCAAAACATTGAAGTACTGGCAACCCTGTCTCGAGATATGTCCACTTAAGTGATATTTATGTACTTTTTGGATGCCGGATCTCACTTAAATGTATGTAAACTAAGTCCGGGTCCATCATACGACCCGTCGTTGGTTAGGTTATCAGAAGACCTTTCCAACGACTCCAAAACATTAAAGATCTGGCAACCCTGTCTCGAGATATGTCCACTTAAGTGATATTGATGTACTTTTTGGATGCCGGATCTCACTTAAATGTATGTAAACTATGTCTGAATCTACTATCCGACCCATCGTTGGTTAGGTTATTAAAAGAGCTTACCAACGAGTCCAAAACATTGATGATCTGGCAACCCTGTCTTGAGGTATGGCCCCTTAAGTGATATTTATGTACTTTTTTTTAACGGATCTAAAAAATAGATGAAATTTTTGTACAATTTCATCACATCAGCCATTGTTGGTAATAAGTGAGGAAGGCTCCAACCACATAGGTGGATTAAGTTAGTTTTTGATATGATTTTTCAGCCAATATTATTATGGAATCTCCATTAATGTAATAAAATTTGACATCAGCAATACAATTGACGTTTTTTTCTGGAATTTATCGTTTAAATTGCGAGAAATTTTAAATACAAAAACTAACTTAATCCACCTATGTGGTTGATGCCTTCCTCACTTGTTACCAACAATGGGTAATATGAGTGGTTTGGACACATATTTCAGCTTTTTTTTTTAGGTCCAGAAAAATAAGTACACAGATATAACTTAAGTTGTCATAACTCGAGACAGGGTTGCCAGATCTTCAATTATGTGGACTCGTTGGAAAGTTCTTTCGATTACCTAACCAATGATGGGTCGGATGATTGATCCGGACATCGTTTACATGCATTTAAGTGAGATCCGGCTTCAAAAAAGTACATAAATATCACTTAAGTGGTCATAACTCGAGACATGGTTGCCAGATCTTCAATTATGTGGACTCGTTGGAAAGGTCTCTCGATTACCTAACCAATGATGGGTCGGATGATTGATCCTGACATCGTTTACATGCATTTAAGTGAGATCAGGCTTCAAAAAAGTACATCAATATCACTTAAGTGGTCATAACTCGAGACAGGGTTGCCAGATCTTCGATGTTGTGGACTCGTTGGAAAGGTCTTTTGATTACCTAACCAACGATGAGTCGGATGATGGTTCCGGACATCGTTTACATACATTTAAGTGAGATTCGGCTTCAAAAAAGTACATCAATATCACTTAAGTGGTCATAACTCGAGACAGGGTTGCCAGATCTTCGATGTTGTGGACTCGTTGGAAAGGTCTCTCGATTACCTAACCAACGATGGGTCGGATGATGGATCCGGACATCGTTTACATGCATTTAAGTGAGATCCGGCTTCAAAAAAGTACATCAATATCACTTAAGTGGTCATAACTCGAGACATGGTTGCCAGATCTTCAATTATGTGGACTCGTTGGAAAGGTCTCTCGATTACCTAACCAATGATGGGTCGGATGATTGATCCGGACATCGTTTACATGCATTTAAGTGAGATCCGGCTTCAAAAAAGTACATAAATATCACTTAAGTGGTCATAACTCGAGACAGGGTAGCCAGATCTTCGATGTTGTGGACTTGTTGGAAAGGTCTTTTGATTACCTAACCAACAATGGGTTGGATGATGGATCTGGACATCATGCATATAATTGAGATCCGGATATATGTGAAAACACATTTTTATACATAACTTTTGAACTACTTATCGAAACTTCAAACAATTCAATAGCGATGTATGGGACCCTAAACCAAGTCGAATGCAACTGGTTCGATCAAAATCGGTTCAGCCAGTGCTGAGAAAACTTGGCAAGATTTTTGAACACATACATACATACACACACACACACATACACACACACACACACACACACAGACATTTGTTCAGTTTTCGATTCTGAGTCGATATGTATATATGAAGGTGGGTCTTCGAGCTTTTAATAAAAAGTTCATTTTTAGAGCAGGATTATAGCCTTACCTCAGTGAGGAAGGCAAAACCCAAACATTGATTTGTTATGAGCTACCATTTGACAGCTAGTGCTTTTGTTGTGGGCTCTCATTTGCAAACTGTGCTAATGTCGCTAATGTCGACTGTTATCAGTTTGCTTTAGTCGAAATAGGGTTGTCATCCCCCGGTTCCTCACCACAGGGTCTAGATGCATACCAACATAAACAAACATATTTTTGTTATAATTCTTTGCTAGAATTGCTACTATAATTATAATTCACGAACAACGAAAGAATCAATAAAATCATAACAAAGCGTTCAAATGACAGTTCACATCTATGCGCTATCAGCTTGTTGTCACTCTAGCAAAAGCTGTTTATTATAGGTACTCGCGATCTTGGATTGCATTAGTGTGAGTTCACCACTCCATAGAGTTATCTAAGGCCGATCTCACGCACACTAGCAAGCCATTTGTTTTGCTGGCCGGTACAAAATTTAACCTCAATCTTTTTCGTGTACGTACACGCAATACATGCGTACGTAGATAACTCTATGCCACGAAAACCAAAACAAAAACAAGCGAACAATGGATCGTGCCATGAAAACCAAAACATAAACAAAGTCAGCTTCCATCAGAGCGACAGAGTCAGAGATAGCGATTTCGACAACCACCCTGGCAGTGTTGCCGTCAACAAGAGATAGCTATTTCTAATACAGTCGACTCTCTGGTTGTCAATATCCAAGGGACCATCGAGGAAGACAATCATCAGTTTACAGAACGATGCAAAATGAAGACTCGATTAAAATATTTTTTTCTTGATACCCAGCTATGGGATAGAATCATGGCAACGTCCATCAAACAAAAACATACTAATGTCAAACACCCTTCAAAGCTTCGTTTTGCCAAGAAAAATGTCTATGCATGAGAAAGTAAAATTATTGACATCCGGAAGAGATTTCTAAGGCAATCAGAATCCAAAGGACCGTCGAGGAAGAGATCCTTCAAGCAAGGGAAAATATCGAGGAATGAAGATAATTAAATTATGCAGATTGAAGGGACTGTAGAATTCATCGATAGATGGAGAATTATTGATATCGAGAAGATCGCCAGCCAGAGAGTCGACTGTATTTAATCACGATTTTCCATAGAGAGGTTCGTTAACTTTTTCAATGACTCTGACTCTGAATCCAACAACACAAAAGTTATTGAAAACTAGCCGACTCCGACTTCAGCTTCTCAGAATTTGTTGACTCAAAAAAATCAAACTCCTCTGATTCCGACGTTGGCTCTGACTCCGTAGTCGTGCAACATGCAATGCCAAACACTTTTAAAAACAACAAACAGGTGATTCATTGAGTACGAACAGAACGCAGCCAATGTGTCAAGCCTGAGGATTGTTTTGTACACGCTTGAAGAGTATTAAACATAAGCTACACTGTCTCAAAATTGTAAACAACTACTAAGGACAACTGTCTCAGGAGGTAGCAGTAAGTCAGGATTACAAAATCACAGTTGGTTTAGTTTATTTTCCCACTTTTTCAAACGTTTTTGAGTTCAAATACTATACCCAAAAACAGTTTATGACAAAGTGGGAAAAGGATTTGAACTAGACTGAACCAGTCTAATCCCTCGCCCAGCTTACCAGCACTCCAGGCCCAAGCTTAATGGAAATAAATCTGGAATTAAATAAAGTCAAATGTCATATTGTGTGCCGGATGAGCGACAGGAAGAACTGGTTGCGGCGACCTCTTTCTATCACAGCGCAGCAAAAACAAGTTTTTCGCGCCAGGAAACCTACAAACCTCCTTATTTTGCTAGAGATTTACGATCGGCAAAAGGTTAGGGGGCCCAGCGGAAAGTGGTCACACTTTTTCCCGAAGAAAGCTGCCGCTCTCCGTCAAACCGGTTGACCAAGGGGGAGGTGTCGTCTATCGGAAGGTGACGGCGCGCAAAGGGAGAAGGTGCGCAGTAATTGCTCAAGGTGGCGAATTTGCTTTCTTTGATGTGGAAAAAAGCAATTGTTATGACAGGGGGGACCCCCGATTGAAAAAGACAGTGACGTAAAGTCGATTGATGGAAATGACGGGCGATGAAAGCTTCCTATTGTGGATGTTTTTCTTGGCGGAAATTGTTTTGAGCTCAATTAATTCAATTATTGGTTTGTTTTTCGTAAGTGTGTAGGCAAGAAACTGTCAAAAAATCAGCAAAACTGATGAACAAAACACCACTAGGTGGATTCGAACGCGAGTTTTTGCTGCACAACAGTGATTTGAGAGCGCCAAGACGCGAACCCGATGATGTGTGGTCAGCTATTAATTGGTTGATTGTCGACTGACGGTTAATACTTTTTGCACCGAGCATTGTCCACGTCAATTGCTCGAGGGGGGCCGGCATAGACATTATCTCGCTATGTCTCTCTATTATGGTTACGATTATAGGCGACATTGTAAGTTTGCAGCTACTGGTGGTGTGTACTTTGGTGAAACGGTTTAGCGGTTTGACAGTGGACTAACAGTACTTGGGGTTGCTCGAGGTGATCGGCGTTCAATGGGAAACTTTTCCCTCGTTTCGATTTGGTTCATTACAATGTGACAACAACGGAGCCTCAGGATAGTCAACAACGCCACCCTTTCAAACGGCTGCGTACTTTTAGAACGATCTGCCAAACTCCCTTTCAAAACAGGCTTGTGTCAAATCCAGTACGCAGCCAGTAACCTATTTGCTCCAAACTACAACATCTCTGTACCCCTTCACGTAACAGATCCAAACAAAGCTGCTACCTCGACTCAAACCTCCACGCCACACTTTGTTCAACATTTGCATTGGCAATAAATTTCAACCCAACCTCGCACCTCGGCGTCGTGCCAATATGACTTCAGCCGTCTCTGCTGACTGCATAATCGTTTAGCCATGAATGAATCCGGCTCTCTGGTGAAGCTGTGGGCGTGTACCCCACGTGGGCGGCTTCGGTGACTTAAGCGGACCAAGTCCCACCGTGCCGAACCGAGTGTGTGCCAAAAGTGAAAGTGAAACTCAAATCCGAGAAGGAAAGTTGGGAAGCCATCGTACGTCTCGGGACAGAAGAGCGAATAATGACGGAAAGCAGCCAGTGGCTGCGAAATTCGCTATGATAAATTGAGCTCGAGGGGTGAAGCTAACGCTCCGATTGGACTGGTTTGATTACGGAGCGCTTCGGAAATGTCTTGCCAACCGGTTGCGAAAGGTCACCAACTAGATGAATCACTGCGGATTAGCCGAGGTTCCCGAGGTACTCGTGATCTGCATATTATGAGCGTATCCTAATGAATATGTCGTTCACTTGAACGGGTGAACACCGCTCGATCATATCTTCGAACGCCGACAGACGGCGGCGGCGATTGTGGCGGGCAGGTCTGCTGCGGGCTAGAAGGTCATCACGTGCCATTCGACGAGTACATGCGCTTACGCAGATCGTGTCGATCTCGTTAAGTCACATTTCATGTCCAGCAAGCCTTGCTCGCGCTAAAAGTGAGCGGGAGTTGCTCCGCGAACTAATAGTTCACCGGTTTGGGTGACCACAGCGTTCGATTTTCAGGACGCAGCCAAAGCTGTTCGCGAGGAGTTGCATCACCCGCTGTTTGTGTTTTCCTAGCTGGCAACCCTGCTCTGAACTGTCACTTTCAACGGGGGGTCAACGCTGAGAAAAACAAACGTGTTAGTCATCTTCATTACAGTGACATAAGACCAGTAAATCGTTGGACCCCCCGTCATTGCGGCGTCGGCGGTTCAGCTCTGGCGGGAGAGAAAGTGAGGTCAACCCCTTCGAGAAATGGGGTCTACGTGGGGCCCGTTTTTGGCGCAACGGCCACCGAAATTGGGCATTTGAATTTTGCTTGTTTTATTCGCGCGGTGGTTCCAGCTAACGAAAAAGGGTACGACGCCTAATTGAGCCATTGTGATTTACTGCACTGCCGCAGGTTAGGGCGGCTTACGCAATGGTCTTTTGCTGGGTAGACGGGGCGCTAATTGGCTTGTTTGGCGGGCCGAATATGGGTGACGAATATGGACGGATAAATATGACGTTGGTTTATCTCTCGATTTGGATCTTTTATATCTGACCTGGTTGCGTTCAGAGAAGGTCGTTAGACTTATCACCGTTGAAATAACACCTAAAACTGGCAACACTTAATTCAGGATGATTCGTTAGAGTGTTGCCAGATATTCTTTATTATTCAAGTTAGAACGAGTTTATTGCATCATGGTCATTTTTCCGCTTGATTAACTCGTCATTGCAAATTAAGGCTCATTCCAGCTGCAACAAAGTCACATCTTGAAACATTACAATTTGCACTTTACGACCAGTCGCAAACATTGGTCAACGTAGATCTTCGTGATTCATTCAAACCCCCGGCGTAATGGGCCATTCGCACAGCCAATATTGGTCACTTGGCCAATAAAGCATGCAAGACAGCGATTGACATACAAAAACATTGACACTCCAAGCCCGTAATGAATGACGCTTTGTCACGAAATCACAAACCAATCACGCACCGCTGATCTACACTGCAAGATACACACGTTAAACAAATTTAACTTAAGCTTATGCATTACGTGAAGTTCGCAAAAAAGAGTAAAGATTTGCATTCACAAAAGACACTGTTATGCGCAGTGAGTAAATGTGACGAAGGTTACGCAAGCACACCTTCGAGCATTAGACGTAGAAAATCAGAAAAAAATCATAACCTCACTAGCACAAACACACGTGGAGATAACCATCGCAAGACAACGCGCCAATTTGAGCGCAACTTTAGCAAAATGGAAATTTTCTTACGCCCCTGTCGACGCTTTCCTTAGTCGGTGGTGGTTGCAGTCGGTACTGTCATTTGCATAAACTTTTATCTATACCCCTCTCGACGCGCAAAGTGGCGTTAGTGCAGCCAGTGAGTGTTAGATGGCGGTTAGGGTGGTTCTGTCATTTTTTGTTTGTTTTTTTTTCTGCTCTCATATATTTTTTTTGTAGATTCAAATTTAAAATTTAGCAGGAAAATTTCAATCATGTTACGAAAGGTATTTATTTTTCCAATGCAGAAACGCAACCTTAAATCTGGTAACACTTTCTAAAGTTATGAGTACTTGAGTGAATTTTATAAACGTTGTTATGGTTCGTGGTTGATTTTTTATGAAAATTACTTCTTAGCCATCTTCCTGTAAATCGGTGAATAGGCATTTTAACGAAACTGGGGAGTCATAAACTTTGAAAATCTGGCAACACTTTCAAAGCTTATTATCACTAAAGGGGATCTACTATAATGGAGAACTTTGGAGATCTGGCAACCATCAAACTGAACAAATTATCAACAAGGGTTGTCTGAAATTTCCAAAAAAGTGTTATCGTGGTTTATGGATGGCCCGGATATACGGATATTCTGTCCTAATTTAGTTCATTGAATAGATATTTGACAGAAACTCATATGATCCGGTCATCCGCTTGGTACAACGATTGAAAGTTTTTTGCAAATTGGAAAATCTGGAAGCATTTTTAGACTGAATTGTAAAACTTGACAAGTTTTTGCTCCTACTCAATGATTTCTGCTCAATTTGAACGTTTTGAACCACAAAGGACCACCCGATCACCCTCAAATGCTCACAAATATCGCCCAGTTTCACCCCTCGTGTGGAATAATCACGCTGCCGTTCAAGAAAAAAGAGCTTTTCTCGCTGCAAATTGTGCGTTGAGCTTTATGCTTGCTGCCGAGACCCGTGTATCAGGTAATTTACGTTTTTGCGAAGGTGTGGTTAATAAGCCGCCCGAGAGGAAAATCTCCACACGTCTTTAGATCGATTGAGATTTGCGCAACCCTGTTAGTCAATTTTGCTCGATGATTAAGGGGTGTGACATTTTACGTTCAAGATTTCATGTTTGCACGAAGAATTGAGTTTAAACACTTTGGTGCCATTTGGGTTGAGCAAATTGACGAGTTACGAACCACCAGTTTGTTGCATAATCATAACTTGACGTACGACGAAGAACAAAATGGTAATTGAGATCTCACAATTTGCACAAAATCTGTCGCGAAAACGAGTTTCCCAACTCGAACTTTATTCAAAGTGGCACCCCCAACGACAACACCGACGACAACGAGCCGATGCCAATTAACAATCAATTATGGTCAATACGCAATTAAAATCACTTCCCGTCGTCGTCGTCCTAGCCGTTGTCACTGCGCAGAGAGTCGTAACCCGTCCCGCAGATAGGAATCTCTCAATGTGCAGAGAGACCTGGGCGCGTGCAAGTCAAAATATATATCTCGAAGAACACGCGGCGGGCAGAAATCGTCGTCATGAAATGTTAATTAGGAATCGCGCAAGGCAGCATCCGAGCTTCTCCAGGGTTGATCTCGAAGCGTTGTTGTCTTCGAGAGAACAACCTGGAAGACAACGGCGACGACGCGTGTGCGTGCGTGTCCGGAGCCACAAGTTTCATGTCGAGCATAAACGATTTGAACGCAACGACAACTTGGGACAGCATGCTTGCGCAGGGATAAAGGAGTTCTTGGGCAGTGATGTAGACGCTCAGGTTGGGAGGATTCTCAGGGCGATAACGTGCTTGTGCACTTGTCAGGAGGAATTTGGTTTGATCGAGCTGCTGAAGACTGCATTGACCCAAGTTGGATATTTCCCTTTGAGTTGAAGGTCATCCCTCTGAAGTGCAGATCTGTAGGTATACCGACTCCATAATGAGATATCCAGATTTTCTAAGACACCGAAAACAGCCAAGAAAATCGAAGTTCAATAGTTTTCACAGAATTCGCCAATTGTTGGCATATGAAATTTATTATCTGATGATGTTTTACAAGACCATGGTGGTGGCTGTTCCCTCGATCTTGCCATTTCTTCGGCACGATCTCTCCAGATCTAATCAACAAAATGTCTAATACTGTACCTCCATTCCCACGAGCGATGTTCAATCGCGGCGCACGCTGGCTTCAGCAATCGGGCGTTACATCTCCCCGCGCTACATTGTGTCGAGCCCAGATATTCCTCAAAAAACCCTCTGTCTGACAGATGACATCTTTCGCAAAAAAAGAACAACATCACAACCCCCACAAAGTATCCCCCGCGGGGCGCCCAGAACAATTTCCCCCTTCTTTCAGTGAGTTGTCCGCAGAAGTAACGAAACGAACTCAAACAGAGTTGCATTCCGGCTCGGCTAAGAATCGAGGACAAACAATGGAGCTCGTGACTACGTGATCCGAGAACCGTGCCGCAAATCTCGGCCCAGAACCTGTAAGGTGCGCGTCAGCAGTTCGTGGTTGAACTCGCGCCCAGAGAAATGAAATGGAAAACAATAAAAGTAAAAATTGTTTTCAAATTGTTATGATCCACGGCGGGTCTGCCGAGGAGGGGTAGCTAAATGTGCGCCCTTTGGCCTCCGTCGTCTGCTGTCAACGGGGCTGACGGGTTGACGGCCGGCGGAGCCACCCCGTGCGCGCTCGCTTGATTAGACCCCCTGAAGCGAGTGACAAAGTCGATCAGTTGTTAGCCCCGCGGATCGTTGAACTCGGCGGTGCAGATCTTCGCGGAACCTTATCGGGTAACGGGGTGGGGAGGGATGAGCAGAAATCCAATTTTGCTTGTTGACGTGCGGAGAACTTCACCTCGGACAGGTAATTCTGTGCCGCACTACTGGAGGTCTGCGGGTATTACGCGGGCAGTCATCACCCCGAGTGCGGTGCGTTGACAGGCAATCAAATTGTTACGACTTTCGTAAGTGAACATGACAAATTAAGTACCTTGGGATGGGACTGCTGCGAAGGGACATGCTCGTGAAATGTTCAAGACTCTAGCATGTTCTTGAATGCTCAGACTATCTAAACATGACATTCAGCGTAGATCTTTGAAGCTGCGTGAAGCTGTACCTTCCCTGATTACAGCGAAAACTGAGTCCGTAGACTCCATTTTAGGGAGTTAACAATGATTTGGACACTCAGATCGTATACGAAATACCTAGCGTGAATCACTGAAGCTATGCAAAGCAATACCGGTTGCAAATATATCGAATATAACACCTATTAAGCCTGTTTACTTCAAGAACTACACTTCAGAGAATTGCTACATGATGCATTACAAGAGAAAAATTCCCAGCGTAGACCACTGAAGTCGCGAAGACCAAGACCTTGGGCGATTACATCGGTAACGACTTCCGTTGATCTCGTTGACCTTCAGATCTCCACTGTCATACAACTCACTCAGTCTTCACAGTTGTTCCCAGTCCCCAAATGAAATCTTCATTAAATTTCGATTATCTTTTCCATGATCTTCATCAAACTTGAAACTGCCACCATTCCCAAACTCTTCCCAGTACCGTTCGTTCCAAGCATACTCAAGACCGGACCCCGGCAAACGTCCCACACGAGCGTTCGCTCACGCAATCGCTCGACAGCTAATTGTCAATACTTATATATAAAAAGTATCGATTAGGGCCCTCGCCGACGCAAACCCTCGTTCAACGTCGTTTTTTTTTTCGCAATCCACCGCGTACAGAAAAACCGTAATCATTCTGGGGGAAGAGGCCCCCACTCCGGAGGTTCCCGTTATTCCCATTTCGCCAGCACTTTCCCGACGACGACGACCAGTCGGTCCCATTAGGAAGAACTCATTATTCACTCCTTGCTGCACATGGTCTAGTCGCGCAGACGAGACAACTAGTGTGTGTACGCGGTGTATCGACATTCCCGCGAAGTGATCGAGGTATGTCCGGGCACCTACGGAACCAGCTAGGTGAGGACGGCATTTAAATCGTTACAGTTAATTTAATTGGGGTTGGATGGAGGGGATCTAGGGTTAAACGAGCGTGGGGGCAAGTTTATCCCACGAGTTGTCCTATCACGACTAAACAGTATTCATATAGGTTTAACTCTTGGTATGAACAGTCCATGAAAGGGCTAACTTAGCCCACACTTTATCCTGGTCGAGCTGTCCCAAAATTAAGCATATTCCAAAAGGATCACACACTTCAAGATAAGATCAAAATCAATGAGTTATTAACTACTCCAAAAACTTATCCTTTTCCAAAGGGCTAACTCCACCCTCAATCTCCACTTGATCAAGAAAGGACATTTTACCCCATTACCCTCATAAAACCTCGATTCGTGCTAGTCGCGTTCGAGGGCGGAGAAATTCCCCGACCCCCACCTCATCTGGCAACACTGCCGCGCTTTAGAAACGTCAACCTGGTAGAAATTTACATCATAATTATCATTTCACCTGCGTGACGATCGGGCGCGGTAGAGGCGCAGACTTCACGCCAACCGGTTGAGATTTTTCAACCGGACAAGTTGCGGCCATTACCATCATCTTCGGCACGCAGCGGTTGTGCTAATTTTGGATTAGCAGTACGCTAATCAATGTGTCTTCGCGGAGAGTGACAGGTTCGTTGCTTGGAAGATTTTCAGCGCAAGTTCGATGTACTCTCAGTCCAAAATCATAGTAGCCGGGAACGCCCTGAAGTTCTTTAAGCCTCAGCTCGCACTCCAACCTTAACGCTCTTCGATATTGATCGAGTTCAAAAAGGGTAGCCGTTGAACCTCTTCAAACATAGCTGTAACTCTTCAAGCAGCCTCTCTAACGGCTCCGCCGTGAAGATTTGGCGAGCCACTTCGCGAAAGTCCGCCGGGTTTTGTTTGCGCGGCGCGCATAAATTATGAGGTCATCGCGCAGCTGAACCTCGCCGGCTGCCGGTCAGAACAACTAAATCGATGTAGGCTCGAGATATCCTGGCAGAAGAGAGAAGGCGATCAGGCGAACCTTTTGAACTACTAATAACAGTGGGCCATTAATAAAGAGAGGCGAGATTACCATTCGATGCAAACTGTCCGAGTCTGTCCGCCCATCAATACCGGGCAGCAGGTCTCGGGCGCGGGGTCAACGCACTGTTCCGGAGATCTCCGCACTGAATGGGAACAAATGGCGGACCGCTTCTTCGAATTGTCTTTCTTTTGAGATGTCCGAGGGTGCCCACGTGGTGCCAGGGCAGTGTCGGAATTCCAGCAAATACCAAATCCCAATGAACGTATCAGTTACGGGTTTATTTAGTACCCGTTGATGATCTGGAGAGGAATAATGCAAATACGAAAGCCGCTTGGATAGTTCTGAAAGATCACTCGACTGCGTTGCTTATTTGGTAATTGATTTTAAAAGGTTTGTTTTTCACTTGTGTTGTGAAGTTTGTTCGCATTCTTTCTCCCTTTCTTTCAAGTGATTGAACTTGATTAGAACTTGCGGGCACGCTTTAGAAGGCAAACAAACGTGGCTAGCCACGGTTCTACACGGAATGTTCCGAACCGCTGGAACAACAAAATAATCAAGATTCAAGTGTCTTGCCCCTTGATCAGCTGTCAAACATTTCAGGTCATCGAATAGTTAAAACGATTTTGCAACACTGATTTTGTTGTTTACAAACATGTGACCGCAACTGTCAAAATTAGAATTTTGCTCAGTCGATGTCAATGTTTTTTTTTTTTTTTTGGGGTCAGTCATGAAACATTAAGCCTGTCATAATCCAACGTCATAATTTTTCGTTTGCGAGAGGTTCGTCATTTATTGAAAAAAGTGTGTACCCATCAATTAGCTGTCAACATTTACCATCAAACAATTCAGACGATTTTTCAACACTGGGTTTTTGTTTACAAACATTATGAAATACTTAAAAAATATGTTTTTTTTTATTTTTATTCAAAATGACATCGGCTGTCAAAATCCAACCCTAGAATTTGACGTTTGCGAGGGGTATGTCATTCATTCCAAGATGTATTTTTCGCAAATTTTCAAACTTTCCGTGCAACCGGGCCCGATCTACCCGGGAGCAGAAACCGGCCTGTATTCAAGGGCCCCTCCGCAGGGTACAATTACCAGATTCTGGACCATAAAGGCGTAATTATGTGGAAAGTTTTCAATTCCCCTTTTGCACGCGCGCGCGCTTGCTCCGAATGCTTGATTTCCACCGCGGTCTTGATTAAATTTGGAGAAACTTTTGCTCGATCTGCCTGGAAAGTATTGTTATAGCACTGATTGAATGGTTTGGAAGTTAAAATTTGGCAAACAATTGCGCGGAACGAACTCCCGGGGGAAAATGCAGACAATTAAAGGTTTGGAAATTGGTTATTAGCGACCGAATGCGGACTAATTAGTTCTGATTACATGGTTTCTTGTGCGTTGATCTCCCGTGATGGTCCATTAGGGACAATTGTATGGATTATGAGCAGGGAGAATATCGGTTGGTACAAACCACGCGTTCAGCTTCAACGGACACATATCTTAACACCTGGAATTATTCATTTCATTTACACTCAACCCCCGGTGGTTGGTCACTTTTTCGTTTGACACTTTTTTAGTTTGTACCCCGTTGGTTGGTCAAAGTCAAACTAAAAAGTGACGAACTGTCACTTTTTACACGGCGCTCACGCACACTATTAAAACAAACGCTTGGTAGTGTGTGTGAACTCCGTGTAAAAGGTGTGTCAAACTAAAACGTGACCCCGTTCGTTTGACAACAGTTGGTGTCAAACCATCGGGGTTTGAGTGTATTCATTAGAAAGCGTGAAGTAGAATTGGAGCTGATTTGGAACTGACATTTGGTCAGTGTTGCCAAGCTATTCAGTTTACTCAACTGTCAAATCGGTAAACCAGTGCAAACTGATTGCCGTATCAAGGAAAGGGTCCAGCGTTAGGTCGGGTAGCTAGTTTGTACTGATTTGACGTATGGCCTGGGTGCCGAAAGGTTAGGTTATGGAACTGTCACTTTACATGCTTAATTAAAAAAAAAAACTTAATTCAAACTACCCGATTCCGCAAAGCCTTCACCGCTATTCACGTGCCCAAAATAGCCCGGAGAGTTCAACGCTCCGAACTCCACCTGTGATGAGCAGCAGCACAGCCTCTAGGTGTACACGACTCCATTTGCTACGGCTATTTGGGCGCTCAATTTGGCGACTCTCCAGGATGGGGGCCCGTCTCGAGGATGATAGCTCTATTTCGGAATGGTTAGCGCGTGTCTCTGCCTTGAATACCCGTATCCGATTCGAGAACAGCCGCGCGCACTGCTGCTCCGGGGGCCATAAAAGAACGGAATGTTGCCCAACAATGGCCCTGGCATCCTGGATGGATGGTTTGGTTAGTTGGTCCGATCAAAAGGTTGGCCGTTTTTTATTGGCCCGTGTAGAACGGTTCTTGATACAGAAGCAATTCGGGCAACAATAACGGGAGTTTGGCGAAATTACAATGATTTGCATGATTGGGCAGATTTGGAACGAGTGTGATCATAAAGTTGATTAGGTTTGTTTATATTTGTTTGGGATACAGATTCCTGTATTTGAATTGCTGATTGATGGTTCTTTGGGGGATAATGATCGACCTTATCCCGGCGCAGCAATCTCTTCATTTCCCGTAGTAATAAATCGTTCTCGGTTGACCCTGATATCGAGGGGTTGTAAAGATTGCAACCTTAGATCGCCGAACGTCTGTCGGCAACGTGTTCTAGACATTAAATTACCCCCGAAAACGCGGAAGGTCCATCAGCGGCTGTCATCTTCTTCTCACGGCGCACTCTTAATTTGATTACCGGCGATTTAGCAAAACGCTTCCATCTTTGTGAGCCAGCTCGAACGTGCGCCATCTCTAGGAGAATCTTCTCATTTCATCCCCCGCGTACTCCTCATGTCTCTGTTTGCTTTGGCGGCTTGTACATGGAACCGTAAAAGGCACCATTTTTACTGCCACTTCATTATTTTGCCGTTTATCTGGCCACTTTGCAATTTCTGTATCGGCCCCATGGAGGCCACTGACTTCACAGATACACGTATTCAATCGCGAGCACTCACACATGCTCGATCGTCACGTGAACCCCTCTCGAACACTTCGGAAACAATAGACGTCATCTTGTTGAAGAAATTTCCAAAGTCGTTTTTTTTTGCGTTATTAGCGAACAATGAGAATACTTCAACTCAACTCGTTTTTTTTCGTTCGCCACTTGTTCACCACAATGATGGGAGAAAGAAGTCGGAAAGGGTCCACTTCATCTCGTGCCAAAATGATGCTACTTGAGAAATAGAAATATTTCTCCAGCACGGAAAGCTTCAACATTCGCATTTAGTGGAGTGGCACTCCCCTCGTCAAACGTCACTTTGCGAGCAGTGCTGCCAAAGGTACTGATTTAAGAATTTGAAATTCTATGATCGTGTAGTGACGCACCCCTCGGTCAACGTCATTTGACAGGTGTCAGTGTTGCCAAAAAATCCTCAAAATTGCGACTTTTGGTGCATTGCACCTCCGAAGAAGCGATTTTTGCGTAATTCTGCGCTCCAAAACCTTCAACCGTTCAGCTGCCACTCAACGTCAACGCAGTCAAGAGGTTGAAACAGCTACAGCAGCAGCAGCAGCAGGTTGGCGGATTGCCAAGAATTGAGCAATTTACGTGCCTCGGAATAATCAACCGCTATGATCTTTATGGGGTTGGACTCAGCGCGAAGCGCCAGCCGTCCAACTTTATTTTTTCGGATAATCTCGAGACTCATTCTTCTTCTGCTTTCTTTTCTTTCCTTTCACAGGTAAGTGCGGCCGCTGGATCGGGGAATCTCTTTCTACTGCTTCAAAACCCCGAACCCGGGAAGTTCGTAAGTGTGTTGAACAGCTGGGTGATGACATTTGTACGAGCTTGTGTCTCACTCTCTCCAGATCACATCGTCAAATTTCAATGGAACTCGTCGAAAAGCACCTTTCCCAAGCCACACAGAGTCGCAGTGTGGTGATTTATTTGAACAATTGTAAGGAATCTTCCCCGGTCAGACACAAAACAAACAACACACGAGAAAGGCCCCTTTTTAGTGAGAATTATGTTTGCATTCAGCCGAGAGGTGAGAACCCTGCGGGTATCATTGGCCCACGCGGTGATACCTGTCTGTGTGGACAAAGAATAGAGTGACAAATGAGCGGGACAAAATGGGAAATGATTGAATTATAACGAGGAGCGAAATGTAAACAGATCCATTGTAGTCTAGACATCAGAATTTGTTCGGGTGAAGAGAAATTATCATGAGAGTAACATTTATTTTAATTTTTCAATCAGTTTGAAAGTTAGAGAATCACAACACTGCCTAGCTCTGCATATATTAAGATGATGAGCAACTTACAATAGAAGAGAACCACAACACTGATTTTCTCTCCAAAGAGTAAGATTAAGCTTGATCTCAATAACAGAGAAATCGAGCGCTCGTAAGAGAGTGAATACTCTTGTGCTCGTGGAAGTTTGATAACCAAAACGATGGTTTGCTCTCCGGAAAGTAAAATTATGAGCTCTTTTCACGATCACGCTGTTGCTCTCGTTCGTGAAGAGTAGTGATGAGCGTGAGCTCTCAAACGTTCAAAAATGCTCGCGAGCGCAAGCAAGCTCACGAACATCACAACACTGCAAACTTTTCGTTGTTTTTTTATCTTGCCAGAGATTTCTAACGAGTTTGTGAACCCTGCCCGTCCACAAATCAGCAATTCTAGCGCTCGATTACAAAGTCGCAGTTTTGAAATAAGTGCAAACATTCCGGGCTCTTCATTGTAGAACCCGGAGCTCCCTTTGTGCGAGGTCCTTTAAGAAAACCGTATCATCAGCATTTTCTACGCATGGACTGCTCCAAGCAATGCCAAGTCATGCCATCCTGGGCATCTTTTTGTCCGCGATGGTCCGCAGGCGACCATGACAGAGTGTGAAACTCCTACAATGTTGGAGCCCCTGAATGTCGAGCGCGCGCTCCCCGCCCCTTTAGGCCATCGTTGGACGCTAGCCGCGCAATGATATCATTATTATAAATATTTACGTAAATAATCGCGAGATAAAAGGAATTTATTCGCAACTTTGCCGGACGTCGTCCTCCGGGAGCCCGCGAGCTACACACAATGGGCGCGCTTGTTTTAAACGGAGCTCCGCAGAATCGGGCTGAACCGCGGAAGGAATGCCGACCATGGTTTCGAGGTTTAATTTAATTTAAACCGCACCACCATTACGGACACGGCCGCCCCTTAATGTGATAAGAGACCCGGGAGGTTGGCTTTCAATTACGCGAGCGCGAACGATTCTCGCGGGCAACTATTTTGATGAGCTCGCCTCGGTTATGAACTTTAAGGATCTCGCGAGTACACGCGATTGTGAAATTCCCAGCTAATGCGCGGCTTCAAGTGATGCTCGACACCCCGCCTCCTTAGCATAGAGACTAATGATGCGTTCAATTTCCACTTGTGGTAGCGCCCAAGTTTAAGGTCAAACTACTTATCCATTAATTTCAATCAGCTTTTGCGGGCGGCGCGGGTAAGTGATCTTCAAGCGCCGCCGCCGACGCCGAAAGATCAACAAGATCGACTAAAAACAACCAATATAGTTAAAATAAACATCGACTTGAGATGCTGTCGATTGATAGGGTACGTTATCCATTAGTGGACCCCTTTCCTATAGTGGACCCTCTGAAGGGTTTTTGATGAATAATTCAATAAAATCACAATTTCAAGCGTGTTGTTGTCTACAAATCATTTATTTGGCATGTTCAGTATCATTTAAAACAATGTTGACTGACATTGAATTGTCCTTTTCACCAAAATAAGTGTTTTGAGTTCGACATCTGAAATCAGCCATGGCCACTAGCATTTTCACAACAAAACTGCATTTATATTTTATGATTGAATTAACCATCCAATCATTTTTGACTGATTATTTAACTTCAGCAAGTCGAAATAATGTAAGTTTAAGGATCTTTACTAAAATGAAGCGAAGAACTGCCATTTTAGAGCAAAAATAAGGGGGTCAATATAGGACAACGAAATCCAAACTTTTCCAAAAGTGGACCCCTGTTAATTTAACCTTCAAAAATGAAGAAAACTGTGTATTCAAGCAAAAGTTTCTCTAAACATGCAATAAATGCTTGTTGTTATCAACCTAAACGCATATTTTTTTTCAATTATGAGTATAAATATAGCTGTTTTTATGTTAAAAGTACCAAAAATGCTGTATCCACAAGAATTTATAATTAATCAAAACTATAGTTAATTGTACTTAACTGAAGCATCATAATTGCAGTTTGAAATGATATTTTATAATAATAAATCAAGAACAAAACATTTTTTTAAATAAACATGCGTGGTTTTATCAGCAACTGTAAACAAATCTATTATTTAGTTTCGGTCAACCATTTATGTAATTAATATGGAAAAAATTGCATCAAGATTACTTTTTTGAATTATTTTTATGTTTATAGTGGTTTTTGAAACGTTTTCTCTGATCTTTTTCGGAAATGAATGTGTTTAAATGTCTGTTAGGTTTTTTGTTGTTTAAAGCCAAATTTGTTAACAAAACATATTTGTTTATAATAAAAAGTGAGCAAAATCCATCTTTTATTCATTATATCTATCATTAGACCTACACCATGCACCAAAACATCAAATATTGGTTAAATTTGGTATCAAAATAACAGTTTGCCTATAGTGGACCCGGGTCCACAATCGGATTATGGACCCGGGTCCACTATAGGAAAAGGGGGTCCATAACAAGGCAAAAAAACTTTTTTTTCAAATGGCTATTTTTCTGCTTAAAAACAAATAACTGATGAAACAAATAGTCAAAATTGTTCAAAAGACTTCAGATTTCATTGTTTTGTACAAAGGGTTATGAAAAAGTGCTTAAAATATTGAAAATTTGTGAAAAATGTTCTTCGGCTCTACTAGGGGGTCCACTAATGGTTAAAATACCCTAGGTTGCCAGAAGATGCAAAAAATCAATAAGCCGCCGGCATAGACTACTGGACATGAACGTAAAAGTATTGTTCAGGAAAACACGATTTTACCCACATTTTGAGTCGCTTTAAGCAATCGTGTATCTGTCATTCTACACGCACATACAAAATTGCTCAGATTTAGTCAAAATTGAACATACTCAAAATTGGGTTCGGAGGCAAACGTCAGATTGAAGTGAAGTACTCAAATCTCTATAATTAAGACAAATCTGACATTTGCTGCTTTACTCATTTTTGAGTAAACTCAATTTTATCAAAATCTGAGTCGGAGCCTCCATCATCTGATTGTCTCTGCCTCTAACGCGCCGTTCTTCGCACAGCAGATCATTAGGGGTGGCTGTGGATCCTTAATTACCGGTTCGTCGGCCTTTGACATTTTTATCTCTGCGGTCAATCTTGTCCGGCTGGTGATGAATAAATTTTCTGCTCGCACCGCAGTATAAGAACTCTTCTCGCACGCAAGTCGCGCGCATCGATTATTGAGTGGATGTTTTGTTCCGCAAGAGGTTCTTTGAAGAAGGATCCCCGGATGAGTTTGCTGCATGCAAGAATGCAATTGAAGACCAAAACGTATTGACTCCGGCCGTTTTATGATGTTCCCTGGAGAGGTCATAAAGCTCAACTTGAGTAACGCATCGTTGGAGTAAATTCTTGAAGATGACGAGGACCTCGGGTTGATGTCACTGCCGATTGGTCACCCATGGTTCTACGGCTAAAATTGGCATATTCGTCATCCACTTTAGTGCGGAGCACAGGGTTGATCGAGGTGGAGTTTGCATGTGAATAGGGCTGATTGACGGTTGAAATTGTCGTTGATGAGGGGCAGACGCGAATAAATTAAGGTTTGTATAGTTGTTTGCATTCCTTGAAACGCTAGGAATCGATAGGTGGAGTATTTTTATTTGCGACCATGTTCCGAGCAGGTGTGTGTGCACGCTTTGAAGATGCTCCATCAATTAGCGTTGATTAAGTTAGAAAAACCCAACTCCGCCGACTCCGACTATATCTCTAACAAATCTATTTTTGCGCCCAACGTGACAAAATATTACACTGTTGCGTCCGATATCACTTTCTGGCTCCAACTTTTACTCTGACTCCAATTTCTTGGGATTTGACAGTTTTGACTCAGACTCCGACTCAACCTTTTTAAATATATGCACCCCACTTTTATTGAATCCATCTCCAATGTTGGAGCTTTGATTTTATTTTACTACTCCAACTTCAGTAACTCCGACTCCAGTTCTTCCAGATCTGACGCCATTCACTCCATTGACTCCAATTTATCTCCAATCAATCAGTATTGATTTGAACTTTAAAGTCGGAGTTAATTTCGTAACTCCGACACCAGTTTCTCAAAATTTGGCCACTTCGACTCTTACTCTGACTTAAAATAGATCCGAATTTATTGACTACGACTCCTAAAACAAATTCTTGCTAATTTGTTGAAAAATATCCGTCTCAATCTCCGTTTACCGACTATGGCTCCTCAGGATTTGTCAGCTTTAACTCCGACTCAGTCCTCAAAACTCCTCGGCTCCCCCGACTCCCCCAACTCCGACTCGGACTCTGACTCTGACTACACAGAGCCAGTATTGCTAGACCTATAGGAAACTGAGATGTAAATTCTACCATAGATTTTACAGATTTGTAGAATCCACCTCTAATTCTGGATACCCAAAAAGACCCGACTCCCTCGACTCCATTACTGGCTTCTAGGCAAAATTGTAACAGCCCTACTGCGTTGTGTTCACCACAGAGAAGATTCGGTGAGCGGATCACATTGCACAGTAATGGACAGGAGAGGAAGATGCGTGGACATACCGTACAAAACTCTCCTAAGTCGTTTTCAAATTCGTTTTTGAACACGACTCCGACTCCGCCAACACCCTGGCAAGTTCTACAAAGTCTCAAATCTGAACAACCCCTGCTCAACTAACCTTCCCCGAGGTTCCACACCCAAACCAAGTCTCTAGTCTGGGCACTAATCTACTCTCCAAAAGGGCAAAAGGAGCCGCCGCCACCGCGCGCCTTATCTATCCACATTCCCTCCGACCCCTTTCAAAGTAGACATCATTAGCCTTAACGCCGCCTGATTTAATTCAAGCTCGCGAAACACGGACGACTCGCGCGGCCTTTAATTAGATTAATGCGCGCCGCCTTAACCTTCGCGTCGCCAAGGAATGAAGGCACTTTCGCGGATATCTGGGCCAACGGAGGCTTCTCCGTTGGCTCGCTGTTTTGGAATGTTTAGGATCATTTCGCGGAGCCTGGGCGCGCGCTCGCGACGCGAAAGTGCTGCTGATCGTCAGGCCAAATTGGCGTTTCGGGCTCGTTTAGCGAATCGAAGGTGGTCTTCGAGCGGGGTGGAGGGTGCGAATTAAGCAGTTACGAAAAGCACTTTGCGAGGTTAATTCCATTGTTTCGATGCACCTGCGTCAATTATGCTGGCGGTTTGCATAACGGTGGAGATGTTTTTTGAAACGTTTGAGATCGTTGAGTTCGCGTTGAAATGTTGAGTAGCAAGTCTTAAAAATTTGATTCTGACTTTGACTTCAGCATCTCAAGAATTGTCGATCCAACCATGCTAATCATCAGAATATCTTCAAGTATCACATTAAGTTCGATCAAGAAATTGAGGCTACCATAGTCAAATCGATTATTGACTCTGAATCGTGTGGTATTGATCGAATTTAAGAAGATACGGGACCTGATATAGTGAAGAGTTCCGTTAGAAAGTTCACTCAATGATCGGTTCCACTGTAACGAAAGCAACCATGTGACCTAATCCCAGAAATCGAGAAATTTCCCACCACAAGAAGTAGCCCACGTCGCTGAACGTCTCACGTTCGATTAACTTTTCTCCACTGCAGCACCTCTCTCTCAGGGGGGAGTCCCCTGCACAATCATCCTCGAGTTACACCAATTAAGTTATCAAAACGTCTTCGTTTAGTCGCTACCTCAACCCTACCGCCGATAGGCACAACTTCTCACCTTTCCTCCACGATCCGCTATCAATTGATCCCTTAGCGAAGACACGCATGTGACCCCGCCGCAGCACTCTGTAGGGCAAATCTTCACGGCGGCCCAGCGTTACGAATCGCTAATGATGGGTCGCACGCTACACACGATCCGCCGCCGTCGATACCCTCGCGGTATCGGGTGATTGTGATCTCCCTTTGCAATTATCTGCAGCAAATCGCGCCACGAGCTTCCTGACACGGTTTCCAAGGTGATCGTCGGGGTGACAATCATGTAAATCCGAGAGGGCCTCCGGGTGGCGCGAAAGGAAGAGAGATCCGTTACCGAGAGCCTCGCAGACACGGTAATCAAGGTCACATAACTGGGGTTTGAATTCCTTCGAGGGAAGTTGAACTCAAACTGTCGCTGCGGCGATTAGAGGTGGTGATTCCTAATGGCTGATGGCATGATAGGTGCAATTAAGACAATGATTATCTGCGTGCCCAGACTTGCAGAGCGGGGCATTCCTTCGTTGTAACACTTTAAAGGCATCTAGCTTCAATCAAGAGTTAGATCGAGCTTTTCTACAAGGTACCCAAGAATGCGTCCAACAATGCAAACAAATTGCCCTGCTACCTCAGCGCCAAAACACAATTTTTCATGTCCCAAGCGCATATTTGTTCTGTCAATATCGGAATCGGAATATTTATGACAGCCACCGCGTGGCGATTAATATCTCAATCCACTCTCTCCAGGGAGAAGTCATGTCCCTCCGCGTAAGACAATGTTGCAATCCCTTCTCGACTTGATAAATAATGAAGCTGATGGGCTAGAGCGCAGAACGAATTGACCCTCTCAATGATTCTTCGTTTTTGTTGCGCCCTTTTCCAGAAACGCAACTCTCGACCATGGTGGGATCTGTCGACTCCCTCGGACGGCGGAGGCACTCCATTAACATCGCTGGAGACATCGTCTCGCGGGCTGGCGAAACAACAATCTCTTACCACTGTTCTATTATTACGGATTACTCCGAGGTCCGGGACCTTGCGATAAATTACACGCGCCCAGACGATCCTGGACATCGACGCCACCGCAGCCAAGTCTCGACAACTGTTCAAGTTGGCCCCAGAGCGCGGGTGACAGTGATGTATTGTCGGTGCGCAAATTAGATTACGATTGCGCATCTTCTGCCGCGAAGATCTTCTTGGCTGCGCCGTGCGTCTGACGAACAAATTAGTTATTACGGCTCTCTCTGTGTGTTGAGATCCCGTCGAAGCCTGAGCCTGAGCACAGCCAATTGGAACCATTAATCATGCGATGGACATGTTTGTTTGCAGACATTTTTATTAGTTTTCATTCGTTTCGGTACTAAAAGCTGCTGCTGCTGCTGCTGCTCGCCAGTCCTCTCAGCGTGGGTCGTCCAAGCGGATCTAATTAAAATGCCGCAGAGAAAGGGGCCTGTATCAACATGGTTCTGGCTGAGTAATTAAATTGCTAATCGGTGGAAAATCGAGCACGTGTGCGTTCAGAGGCGGAGAGACCGGGAGTCCGTTACAAGAATGTCAACGGTTGCGAGTTCAATTAGCGTTTAGATTGCCGTTAAATCTTTGATATGCGAGTCTGTTATCAAGCTTCTTCAAGTTTAGACCATCCTGACCTATTTGTATGGCTTTGTCTATTTGGTTCACCACGGTTATGCCAACGTGATTTGTGGACTGGATTTGACCTATGTAAATTTGAAGAAAACAACATCAAATTTAGGAATATTTTATCAAAAAGGAGTTAAAAAATTACAGATAATGCAGATCGTAGAACTCATTCAGAAGGTCTCTCGATTACTTATCCAACAAGAGGTCGGCTGATGGATTCGGACATTGTTTACTTGCAAATAAGTGAGACCCGGATTCAAAAAACACATATATCACTTCAGTGGTCATAACTTGAGACAGGGTTGCCAGATCTTCAGTCTGTTAGACTTGTTTGGATGATCATTCGATTACGTATCCAAAAATAGATTAGAAGTTCATTTTGGACATAACTCTTTCATACAGATAAGTGAGATCCGACTTCAAAAAGTACATAAATGTCACTGGAGTGGTCATAATTTGAATCAGGGTTATCACTTTTGAAATATTTTTCGAAACTTCAAACAATTCAATAGCGACGTAAGTCAAGACGAATGCAACCATTTTGACTAAGATCGGTTCAACCCGTGCTGAGAAAACTAAGTAACAATTTGGACACACACATACACACGACCATTTTCGATTCTTTGTCGATAAGTATACATTAAGGTGGGTCTACGATAGTTTAAAAACATTTTCCGAGCAAAATTACAGCCTTACCTCAGGTGAGATAGGTAAAAAGGTCTATAAAGATGCTTTTCCAAAGATAAACCAACAGTTAATTCTCTTTGAAATCCACAATATCCGGCCTACCTCAAAACAGTGTTGCCAGATTATCACACTTTATGGCTCATCGGCCTTTTAAAATCAATTTTAAAAAATGCAAAAAATGCTTTAAAAATCATTTTTATTTTCATCATTCAGCCTTCAACCTTGATCATGCTCATGCTCATTTTTATTTTCATCATTCAGCCTTGAAAAGTTCAATAATACAGTAAGTCGATATTTTATCACAGTGTTTCCAGTTCATCAAATTTACAAGTGATCGGAATGACCATTAAATAACTTCCTAGTGCGCACAACAAGTTGGTTCATTACATTTCCATGCCTAATTCATTTTAGTTAGGAAACGAAAACTAATAACAGTGTTGCCAAATAATCTAACTGTTTGACTCATCGGAAAAGTTCTTTAAAAATCAATTTAAAGATATGCAAAAAAATTATGTGGAAGTAATTTTATTTTTCACATTGTTGCCAGTTCACCAACTTTATAACTTATCGGAAAGACCCATCAATACCTTTCAAGTGCTGTTCTAAAAGTTTGTTTATCACATTTTCATTTAAAAGCCTGATAAATTTTAGTTAAGAAACGATAACTCATAACTAAGGCTACCAACTCTTGCTGAGAAAAAATCCGTACACTTTGCCGAAATGACACCATGGTGTAACAAAAACTGTCAATGAATTACTTAGATAAATTAAATTTAATATATTTGAGGATTAAAAATATAAAACTGTGTCGTTTTTACAGCTAACAAATTTTACAAAAGGCCGTGATTTGAATCAAATCATTATGTTATTATTTTTTTATTTTTTGTTAATCGTTTAAAAGTTTACGAAATGTCAAGTTTGCTTTTACGAATAATATCGTTCTTAGTGTTTTCACGAACACTTTTCCAAAGTTTTTTTTATTGAAAAGGTCCTATAACATGTGAAACACAACCGTTGTTAATTCAAATGTTCAAATATTTTCACAAGTTTTAGAAAGCCTTTGGAAATGGATAAATATATTTAGTAAGGAATGTTTAAAAGATGAATTCTAGAGTTTTTTAAAAGGTCCTTTCAAGATATGGAAGACAATAGTTCAAACACTCTAGAATTATTGATAATTAAGTTTGAATTGAGGAAACTTCGGAAAACTCTCCCTTTTTAAATCAAACTCACAGAAAAATAATAATTTCTAGTTATCAAAAGCTTCGACCAAATCAAAAAAGCAACTCAATGATTAAAAAGTTGTTAAAATTCCGTACAAATCCGTATTATGCGTAAAATTCCCTACCAAAATTCCGGCCTGATAAAAATCCGCGAAGAGGTTCGAAAATCCGTATGATAAGGAAAAAATCCGTACAGTTGGTAGCCTTACTCATAACAGTCTTGCCAGATAATCAAACTGTTTGACTCATCGGAAAGGTTTCTAGAAAACCAAACCTTATGAATTAAAACAAAGGTACTTCGAAAAAACCACCCCAAAAATAAACAGGAAGAGATCTTCTCTTTCAAATCCACAAAATTCGGCCATCTTAAAACAGTGTTCCCATATTCTTAAACTTTATGACTAATTGAAAAACTCCTCTAAAAATCAAGCCAAAGATAGTTTTGGAAGTAATTTTCATTTGCAGCATTAGGCCTTTGAAAGATCAATAGTACAGTTAGTTGGTTATCGATATCTTATCACAGTGTTGCCAGTCCATCAAATTTTATGGATCATCGAAAAGTCCACAAAAAATAATTGTGGGGGTCGTTTTTATTTCAATTTGACGCATTTGGTCTGAAAAAGTTAGTTGTTCCACTTAGATATTCCATATTTAGTAACAGTGTTGCCAGATTATAACACTTTATGGTTAATCATGGAATATCAAGAAATTAGATGAGCAAATAAAATTTTAAGAGATTTTGATGAATATGAATGATTTTTATCATGCAAAATCACGACTTTCAAGAAATAGAATTTGACCGAAAAATGTCCTTCAAAACACGAAAAGACTTCAACGCTCATCTCTCAACGCCAGTGACGAACCCCCGTCCGCAGTGTAATGGCTCCATTCCGCGGTTCACTTCCTTTCATTACAGCTGGTGCGGCTGCCATTACGAGCACTAAAAGATTAAGTCAATTTATCCAACCCTTCTGCAAACCCCCTTTTTACTGATCCAACCACTGGAAAAATGATCGAACCAACCGCGGAAACTCCTTCTGTAAACATTATCCCGTGTACACAAATATAAAAAAAACACTCTTATTGAATCCGAGGAATTTTCAATTTGCCCAACCGTAGTATGGTTTTGTGCAGGGAGGCTAGTCAGCACCGCGGAACGGAACCCCCTCTCAATCAATCTTCTTTGTGCAACAAAATTTCAATTTCGTAATGACATCATGCGCGCCTTCCTTCGAAGCAAACCACCACCCATGAAGTTGGAGCTAAACCTTAATTTGGGATGCTGAAGAAGAATGCGGCTTTTTTAAGGCATTCATGGGAAATGAGAAAAATTGAATACGCGTGAAAAATAACATCGTTACGGGTTTGTAAGCCGGTTCTGCGCAACCTGCTCGGCGTTCAGCGGGCTGGAACGGAAGCACCTGCGCGGCATCCGGTGCAGAACCCTAATACGTAAATTAGCTCCTTCTGGCTTCTTAAAACTCATTCAATTTCAATGAGATAATCGCGCGCGTAAGTCACTGTGACTAAGCTAAACGACCGTTACATCAGCAGGGCCCATAACAATAAACAAAACGCTGGACATTAGGTGCGCCTTAACGGCTCAGCATTAAGTGATATTAGGACAGAACTTCATCAATCAAATGCGATACGGTGGCACAGGAATCCCTCTAATTGCTTCATTTGGGTGTCAATAAACGACTAAAAAGGGGGGGGGGATCATTTTTCAACACCTTTCCCGCAGTGCTCCGAGTCATTCCCGCAGGTCATCGGCAGCATTAATTTCATAGATTAGTCCTCGCCTCGATCGGGGTAGAGAATGGACCAACAGGTGTCATTAGAAGCTATTAAGCGAAGGGAAAACATTTGTATATCAAACCTCGTGGCGTTTATGGCGCATTCTCGGAATGTTCCCCCTCTCCATCGGGACACTTTAATCTGTGGACGCAACACACGCCGAGGGGGGGATCATAAATTTGTAACGCAATCTCGTGTCGCGTCATTAATGGGGGACCCTTTTTGGGTGCGTTCTAGGTTCTGGAAGCTACCACCGGGGTGACACACCAATTAATTAGGGTGCAATCGGAAGGGTCGTTGGAAATTTGAGGTGGGAAAGTTGTGGTCGTTGGGATCGATTCTTGGTAGTTTCAAATAGTATTAGGTTTCACCTGAAATTGAATAACTTTCAAACATTCTTTTTTTACGATATCACCGAACAACTTGATTAGTGTGATCTAAATTGTTGATCTTACCAGTTGTATATGGGTCGTTCCATCTGAAGCGGAACAGCATTTGAAAATTACCCTCTCCGATCCTGCTCAAATTTGGCAGGGCTGTTGATACTATCAAAACCTGCAAGAATCCCGAATTTCATCCAAATCGGACCACCCCCTCCATTTTTGTACCTCCCCAAAAAATCGACTTTTTGGCGATTTTTGACCAAACCTCCTAGTTTCAAACGACGATAACTCAGGAACCACAAATCTTAGAGGGTCGGTCTTAGACTCAATTTTGAAGGAAATTGGACGTAGAATCCATTTCCGTGATCAAAATGTTGATTAATTTATTTTTTTTTTCTACCTGTATTGCGCAATTGAAAACTTGAAACGGCCGTATCTCAAAACACCCCAACTTATTTTTTTGATTTGACCTCACCATCGTGTTCCCCGGCCAATTTTACATAAGAATCACTTATCGACAGAAATGAATATGTTTCGTTCCAGAGATATCGAATTTTAATGTTTTGTGTTTTCGAGATTACCTACATTAGATTCATTCGCCGCATCTGCTAGAAGCACACAGGCGGGCTGATCAATAACTGCTACCTGGCCATTTATTGTAATAATATTTCATCATAAATAATCTTTATCAAATTGGGCAAAAATTGACTGTATAACACTGTAGGAAACTGGAGTTTAATCGCGAATGTTTATTAGCTCAAAAAAATTAATTAAGTGAATTTCTGTGCTAACCCACAGGACAGAGCAATAACGACACACAGTAAAGGACAGAATTGGATTCCGACGGAGCGAGCAGGAAAATGCAATTAATCTTGTTAGTAACACTGAACAATGAGTGCACGATACATTAGTGAGTAAAAAAATATGAACTAAAATTAATAAAATTTGTTGATAAGTTGTACTCTAGTGAAGGACGATCACAAGGAGCAGGAAAAGGATTTCTGGAAAGTATAAAACTGAAAAATGTAAGAAAATCACAAAGTTTGATCTGCTGCAAAGCGGCTAATTCCCCAAATTTAGTTGCGATGATTTCGACACCGTCCGAACAACAGTATTTTTTTCTTATATCATTTTTGGATTCTTTCAATCAAATGGAGCTGGCTCACAATATAAAAATTGAGTTAACATGATCAATCTTTTAAACCATAAATCTGATTTACCAAATTATGGTAAAGTGTCAATAATAAACTATAATAAAAATAGTAATAATAAAACATTTGGGCTTTTTGCTGAATGACACTATTTTGCTACCGCCCATGATAAAGGCCCTAGTCATGGCCTCGGAGGTACTCTAAAACGGTTAGGAACACGTAAAATTACCCAATACATTTTCCTTTCACAAAAATAGATTGATCAAGATAGGGGAACAGCATCTAATTCCAGCGTTCCTCTAATGTTGCCATATCAGCGCTTTGGCATTCAATTACAGCTGATTAAAAGCGTTTTCAACTGAAATCGAGTGATAAATAGCTCAATAATAAGTGAACAAGCAAGTTTCTATCAAAAGTTTTGCAAAATTTTTGGTTTAAATAGTGAAAATCAGCAAATTGGACGAAACTAGAAGCGAGGACTTAACCTGCCATACATACTAGAATTTCTAGGTATTAGCTATATGAATAAATATTTGGTAGCAGTTATTGATCGGCCCGCCTGTGTGCTTCTAGCAGATGCGGCGAATGAAGCTGATGTAGGTTATCTCGAAAACACAAAACTTTAAAATTCGATATCTCTGGAACGAAATATATTCATTTCTGTCGATAAGTGATTCTTATGTAAAATTGGCCGGGGAACACGATGGTGAGGTCAAATCAAAAAAATAAGTTGGGGTGTTTTGAGATACGGCCGTTTCAAGTTTTCAATTGCGCAATACAGGTAGAAAAAATAAATTAATCAACATTTTGATCACGGAAATGGATTCTACGTCCAATTTCCTTCAAAATTGAGTCTAAGACCGACCCTCTAAGATTTGTGGTTCCTGAGTTATCGTCGTTTGAAACTAGGAGGTTTGGTCAAAAATCGCCAAAAAGTCGATTTTTTGGGGAGGTACAAAAATGGAGGGGGTGGTCCGATTTGGATGAAATTCGGGATTCTTGCATGTTTTGATAGTATCAACAGCTCTGCCAAATTTGAGCAGGATCGGAGAGGGTAATTTTCAAATTTGCACTTTTTCGTGCACAGTTGAGATGGAATGACCCATATGTAAGCGAAAAACACATAAGCCTGAACTTCCAGAGAGTCCTTGGACGATCTCAGACAGCCCAACATATCAATAAAGTCGTTTACCGTACTCACTAACGCTATGCGGGTCAAATTCCAATGACTTGTTTTAGCGATTACACGCAGTTATGATATCCACGAATTTCATGGATGATCCAAGTCATCCAAAAAAATAATTACCTAAAGAAGTCTACCGTACTCACTAAAGCTTTGCGGGTATGATCCGTGGTCAAAAATCGCTGACCTTTTGCTTGTTACGGCGGTAGACCCACAAATATTTACTCTAGGACGTCCATGGATGACCCATGATATCCCAACATAGTAGACAAGTAGTCTACCGTACTAACTGGAGCTACACAGAAAAAAAATCATGGTAATATTACATCTGGGAAGGAGTACATCTTTTATGTCAGAAAAAAGGTGTAATTTTACCTCTGGAAATGTGTAATTTTACCACTTTTCTGGTGTAATGTCACTTTTTCAGTCTAAATTGAGGTAAAATTACATCATAAAAGAGGTAATATTCAACCTTCCAAAATTAAAGCTTCCAAATTTACATTATTTTTTTCTGTGTATGCGAGTATGATCCATGGTCAAAAACCACTAAACTCTTACTTGTTACGGCGGTATACCCACCTATCTTAACTCCAGGGAGTCTTTAGATGACCCAGGATATCCCAACATAATAGAAAAGTAAGCTACCATACTCACTGAAGCTTTGCGGGTATGATTCGTAACCCGTCTCCGATGACCTCTTACTTGTTTTGGCAGATCTTAACTCCCGGAAGTCCTTGAACACAGAAAAATGCAACTTTCCGGTTTGTTATTGACATCACATTGAAATTCGTGTTTCAAACTGCAACCCAAATTCGCTCCGAAATCAAGATCCTGTTCAAACTGCATTTTCGAAGAAGGTCAAACTTAACGACTTCGCCAAACCTTGCCCAGATCACCCCATGCAGTGTTCGCTTGACAGTGTGGTGTGGTGGCGAAACGATTAGATTGCGTTTCAAATTCCGACCGTCATAAATTCAAACAGGTTCCGCGAAAATGCCACCACGGTGATAACCCGGCACGATAGGTGCTAATTGGCCGGGGTGCTGTCGCAATCGATTTGCTTCAGCCAAATGTTGCCGGTTGGACCAGTTCTTATTTTTTGTTTGTGCTGCGTTGATCGCAGAAGCAAAAAAGTCGTCCACGCGCAATCTTTGCGCAAAACAAACTAGACGTGAAGGAGTGCATCTCAATTTCTGCGCAACATCAATTTGGTACGATCCCTGCAAGAAGCCTGTTCATATTGTGCGATTTACATATTATTAACTGCAGTGGCCAATATGCATCCGGCGGTCCAAGACATGGGAGGTACACGATAAACAACGTCAGCGGCAGACAACAACAGCTTGTCCCGACGACGACAACCCGCGCGCGCGCGGTTAATATGCAAATCTGGAAGGGTTTAACCACCACAGAAGGGGGAGGTCGTACGATAAATCAAAAAAGGCAAAACAACGGCAGAACAGAAGATCTTCGGAGCCAATCTTGGACGGGAGGAAGGAAGTGGGCATTGTTTTGGAAGAGTTGAAGCGCGTGCTAGATGAGTACAGGAAGGCTCGACGAACAAGAAGTGGTACATGACGATTTTTCCGAAAGGAGATCGGACAAAACCGATCGTAATTTGTTGGGTATCGTGGGAGGTATGATGTCATAAGAAGCTATTAATTTTGTAGAAATTGAATTCACTTAAAAAAGTTGTAGAAGTAGAATCTACTGAAGATCCCCAACTCAACAACACGATCAAACACCTTTTCCCTCGTAATTACAAAGTTGGCAACCACTTGTTTGCCAACCTGTCCACTCCAATCGCCACATTTACCCCGAAGCAGCTACTGCTTCCGCAGTAATTAACCTCTTTAGAAGTTGGCACCACATCTCTCCTTCTGGATGCCACTCACGTTCTGCTTCCCCACTTTGCGAACGAGAGAAAATTCCAGGAATTTTTTCGCAAAACCGCTTCACCACTCCATCACAGCTCGTCGTTCAAGCCGGAGGAAGTGACAAGGTAGCAGATATTCTGATTTACGCAACATCATCTAATTGGTCGCACCGCTCTTCGCGCGGCCGGCCACTTTTCGAGGCTCTTCAGCTGTTGAGGAGTGACGACGACTCGGTAACCCATATCTCAAACACACACACACAGGAAATCCTCAGAAGTCGTTCGCGACCTCTCGCTCGAAAGGGTCCAAGCGCCCCGATTAGACTATGGAGTTCACCGTTGATGCGCTTCTCCGCGATGATGATGACTTTTCGATTTGTTGTTGTTGTAGGCCGGCCTCGGTAAGAACCGGTAGCCCAAGCGCGCGCGCGCCCTTTTGTTGTTGATGGCTATAATTCTGGTTCCCGTTAGGTTCGCCGCGTCTTCTTTCTTTGTTTTCACCGGGGTCTACAAAGTAGGGCCACCGTGGCCTGCAGCGCGCTGGCGCGCGCGTCTCTATGCTAATGATTGAGCCGCTGAGATTGATTCCGGGAAGAACGCATCGCCTCGATTGGTGACAGTTATCGCCGATGTGAACCCGTGACGACCCTCGTACAATGGCGAATCGAGGTCGCCATCGGGACGGGGTTGACCGGCTCAAATCCCCTCGCGGGGACTGATCATTGTGTCAGGGAAGGCCACGCGACTCCGCACGACGAGCTTGTCCATCTTCCGAGAGTGCGAGCTATACCCCAAGGGAGACGGACATAACCGGCGTTGCGTGTTTGATTGGACGCGGCTTATTTCCTAGGGGTCCTTGTTAAAAACGGATCTCTCGGCGGTGTTGTGTACTACAAACTGGCCGACATCATAATTTAGAGTCACTCATTAATATAGATTTCATATCTATCTGCGAGTCCGAGACCTGGGACAAGGCTTCAAGAACCAGAGTGTCAGTGTCTCGCATGTTTTTATTGCCGCAGCCGAGATGGATGAATGGACGCGGAACGTACGACTGGTGTGAAGCTAGTAATTATGTTGTTTTTGTTTCTGTGGGACTGCCGGCTCGGCGCGGCCTTCTGATTATTGTAATCCGGAATAGAGAGTCGAGGATTTTTACGTCTGCGGATGCACGGCGTGGCAGGATGAAGTTATGAGCAGGACTTTTGAAGTCATGAATGCCTCATTGGGGGTAATTTGCTGACGCGAGCCGGACACCCGGGATTTTCGCGAGGGTATAGCTTACAAAGTGCAATTAGGAGAGCCATGAACCGGCGAAGGATCGGAAAAAGTTAGATAATTGTAGAGTAGCGTTGTGTGTTTTTTTAACAATGTAATTAACAGTACTGGCAAGTTTACGATCTAACTGTTACAGCCAGCGGTGTTTCGCCATTATCAGTTATATTAATGGCTCATTAGTCCATATTTTTACAGGACTTTACGTGTCAATGCGGTAGTTCTTGCCTAGCGCCGAGCCATCGTGGTTAAGAGTTAGAGAGATAAACTTTCATGCTAACACAACTCGGCATTTTTGAAGTCGATATCAGTAAACGTTTCAGTTTCATCAAGGTATGATAGATTTGGGCTCCCTAAACATGCTATAAGCGACAGAATTGAATTTTAGTGAATTGCCTGTCTATAAATAAAATTGTAAATTTATACACGAAATACTATCATCTTAAGCAACCAAGCTCACCCACCTTTATCCAAGGTGGTTAGCAAACAAAAATGTACAATTTTGTTCATTGTCAGTTGATTCATTAACATTCAATTCTTTTGATTAGAGCGTGTTCAGGGAGCTTAAATCTATCATACCTTGATGAAACTGATGCGTTTACTGACATAAATTTAAAAAATGTCGAGTTTTTCAGTACTCTGGTTTGAAACTTGTTGAAAACAACACTTTTTTTGGTGCTTGCATGATTTGTACTGTCAAAATTTCTGTCTTAGTTGAAAAAGAATTTAGAAACTCTCATTTGGGCATATTGGAAAGCAAGAAGTCTGAATTTTAAATTAAATTAAGCCAACACAACTTCCTCCCTTACATCACATTTAACCTTTACCGAAAATGTTCGGCGTAAATTAATTTAAATTATATGGCCAGACTCTTTCATTATTTCACCGATTAATTGCGTAACGCATCGATCACTGAACAGAAAAAACAGCGTACAGAGAAAGCGCCAAAAGGGCAAATGCCACAAGTTGGTCCCATGTACCAATTTTTTGGTCAATTTCTCCAAAAAGTTAAAACTGAACCAGGTCCCCCAAGACCCTTCGACACACGCGCACGAGAGAGAGACAAGCTGCCCAATATGGACCTCATTGGACCGCAAGTTGGAAAGTTTATTTTGACTTACATAAAAATACAGGCTTTCCACGGTGCTACAGCTGAGCCCGTTGATTGATCGGTACCATAAACCGGTCCCCCATCGTCGGAGCAAGTCTGAGAGCAGTCGGTATCTTATCACGAAGGGATTTTTTCATACGCGGTTTAATTTGAAGAAAGAAAAAAAAAAGCCGGTAACTTAAGTGAACCGGATAGCAAATTCGAGTCTCGGCTCCAAGTGTCCATTAGCAGTTGAATGGTCTCGTTCTGAAAATTTGCCTAATTGGTCGTGAAGTTTTTGGTGGGATGTACGGCGATAATCAAATTACTTAATGCAGTTGAAAGCTTAAGACAGTTAAGCGAATGACTCAAAAACATCGGTGCTTTTAGAATAAATGCATTGAAAAAAAAAATATAAAAATCATAACCAATGCATTGTTTTGGATCATTTTCGATCATACATCAAAATAAACTTATTAACGGTGCCCCTCAACTCGAGTCTAGAGCATTGAAATTTGTTAAAATTCATATGATATAAATTAAGGAATCCGTTTTATTTTCAACTTATGTGGTGCGAGTTCTGTCACTGTTTTCACACCGGCTGTCACAATTGCACCAACGTTTCAAGGCTTTTAAAACTAATGGTATGCCAGAATTCTAAATCAAAAAGATTTTATGAGTTTTGATGCTCTTCAGGGGTGTGCTATTAGTTTTAGAACAATGTAATCACTTTTTGACAGTTTTCCTTCTTTTGTTTGCAGAAACGTCAGCCTGCCAAAGACTAAAGGAGGTATTAGACTATGACAAACAAACTCGTACTTTTTCGTGTTCGATAGTTTACATTCCTTGTTTGCGAGTTTGCCGCAAACAAGTTTGCGAATTTGGCAAACTATCAAACGCGAAAAGGTGCGAATTTGTTTGTCACAGTCTAATACATCGTTTAGTCTTTGGCGAAAGATTGATGGAATACGGGGTTATTCCAGTTTTCTGACGATCCTGAGTTGGGTGAAATGTGATTTTTTGTTTTTCAAGTTAAAATCAGCAAAGTCAACTTTTCCCAATTTCGTGTGAGTTGACAGCGAATTACCAAAATATAATATTTTCTAAATACTCTAATCATTTTTTTAAATCAGAAAAAAAATATTTCAGAGATTTACAACGTTGTTTCTAATGTTCTGCGTAAAAAAATATCTCGACTTGCCCTTTCAAGGTTCTAAACTTAAAATTCTGCTACAAAGTCACCCTTTTCCCAGTCATCCAAGTCGTTATGCAGGGGGGTTTTATGGTAATTATGGCATTCTTTTCCCCCTCGTGCCCATTCAGCTCTCAAGTTCTCAGCTGTACCCGCAGCCCCGGGTAAACGATACCGTCCAAAACGTTCGTATAGCATGTTCACGAGGCACAATTGGCATGTTCTTTATGAAATTATGGTCCCGAACCCCAGCCTCTGAAACGTAACAACACACACACACAATTAGATGCTACCTGCTGCGGCGCGTGTTCTCTTCTCCAGCCCTCCGTAATTTCGCTAAACACACAATTCTAGCAAGTTGTATGCAAGTACGCGTGGTTTGATGATACTTTGTTGCCGAGGTTTGCTGTTTGTTCTCGCGCGGTAGCAATGGAACACATCGTTAGAGTGTTGCCCTTCTTCACGAGATTTGTTGTTACGGCTAATAGGTGTAAATTAGCTGATCTTCAACCACTTCGCTGGAATTTCGCTGCTTTGTAAGGTGCTTATTTGCACAACACTTTGTGCCAATAGTATCCAGCAAGAAATGTCCAACCCAAGATTTGCATTAATTCCCAATAAAATCAGGTTTCCCCTGCTCCAATGTCACATCCAATCTGCCCTGTTTTGCAGAGCAAATTGAATTGTCTCAAAAGATTCCTGCTGGCAGAACCTGTTCCCACATCGGGAGATTTATTGCCCCAGCAAAAGTCAGGAGATTCGCCCCAGAAAAACCTGCATCGAGCATAAATCTGCTCCCCAAAAGAAGCAACCAACACACACACGCCATTTGTCGCCCCAGAATCCTCATAAATATACACGCTAAATTTTATGCTGAAAACTCGTTTCTCGGATTCCCGGAATCTGGTTTCTCGGCCGACGACGTCGGCCAGCAATGGCACCGGGCATTATAATTTTAAAATTCCGCACCCAGTGCTCTTCGCCTTTTGGAGAGTTCCCCGAAAAAAGTCCGTGGTCGCAAATTAGCTCCACAAACCGCGTGCACACGAAGGGCAGCCAAAAAAAGTGTTTAGCCGTTCCTGGCTTGGTGTCGTCTTAATCCTGACAGCTCACGCTGGGCTGTGGAGAAAAATCATTAATTATGAGGCCCTGGATCTGAGATTCATTGCGGCTTGAAAGGAACTGTTGGAGCAGCGCGCAGCGAGCGCGAAAATGAGCCTGGTTAACCTTCGAGACCTTTGGGGTTCGTCACCTGGCGGTTTGGCTTGGCGTTGATGTCTTTTGACGGGAAAGGGGCTTTTAAAAGGGTTGAAATAGCATGTTTTCTGAGATTTGCCTTTTTAATCAAAATTTAATTTAATTCACCAACACATCTTACTAATTTTTAGTTGATTTCAAATAACGTATTATTTTCTCTTTTTAATTTCAGGTAAGTGAAGAAAACGGAACCATTTTGCCTTCAAAATCGTCGTAGACTGAATAAGTATTTTAAGATTAAGAATTGTGTCCTTTATCATATTTTTCGGCAAAATAAAATTATTCAAGAGTTGTCCATCTATTTTTTCCAACATTTCACAACTTTTTATTTGAAAATAAGTGTTCTGATAAAAAAAGCAGATTTTTCATTGCAATCCAAAGGAAGGTATTAGACTATAGCAGGCAAACAAACAATTTTTTGACAGTTTGACAGTTTGCCTGCTTTGTTTGTTTACCTGGTTTTTTGCAGCAACGTTAGCCTGCAAACATTTTGCTTTGCTTCTGAGTTTGGCGCAAAAAAGTTCGCGAGCTTGGCAAACTGTCAATCACGAAAAAAATCGAGTTTGTTTTTAATAGTCTAATACCTCGTTAACACATCTGAACTATCCTTATCGCGAGTGAGCGGAGCAACTTTCACTTAGATTAATTTATTAAATTTTTCACCGAATTCACGATCGCCGAGCATTTGAAGCAATCGATGCAACGATGAAATTTCATCAAACGTGCAAAAATGAGACATATTGAACACACGATGATGAAAAACTTTTCCAAAATCTCAAAAGATCATCAATGCATGATTTTTTTTTATTTCTCGGTATATGCCTAAGCAGCACTAGTTTTGGTTATTTCCAACATGTTTTAAAAAGATTGGTCATGTGCGAAGGGTGACAGTTTTCTTGGCTGTGACGTTTCAATTCCAAATGTATTAGTGAGATTTTACGTGGGATTTTACAAAGAGTCCGAACAAGAGAGAAGAGCGTTTGGGCCTCAGTCTGATTTCTCTCTCAATGAGCGCTCAATGATACTCTTTTGATGGAGATGGTTATTTAATCAGCCATCAAAATCATTCTTCCTAAATTTTATTTTCATGCTGGAAAAATAAGTTAAGTTCAGATTGGTTATAAATATTTTTGAATAATTTAATTTGAACTTAGTAAACGTAGTTTTTTTTTCCATACAATTCAAGAAATGCAACCTCCCTTAAGAGCGAGTTTTTCACCGATGTGAAACAGGTCGTATCGAGGTGCTCCGATTTGGATGAAACTTTCAGGGTTTGTTTGTCTATACATGAGATGAACTCATGCCAAATATGAGCCCTCTACGACAAAGGGAAGTGGGGTAAAACGGGCATTGAAGTTTGAGGTCTAAAAAACATGAAAAATCTTAAAATTGCTCGCATTTCCGTAAAACTTCATCAATTCCAACTCCGGTAAATGCATTCGAAAGGTCTTTTGAAGCCCTTCAAAATGTGCTATAGACATCCAGGATTGGTTTGACTTTTTCTCATAGCTTTTGCAAATTACTGTTAAAAATTGATTTTTAAAACCTTAATAACTTTTGGCAACAGCCTCCAACACCCATACTCCCATAGGTCAAAAGATAGGTAATTTAATGCACTATGAGCCTACGGTATTAACTTTTTGGCCAATCGCAGTTTTTCTCATAGTTTTTCGATTTTTCTAGAACAAACATTTTACAATGTTAGTTTTTGCCTTGTAGGCTTCCATAGCGGCACTTTTTGGTCTCAATTTTGTCATATTCGGAATCCTCAGAAAATTTTACATTAGATTTAGGTGTTGGAATTTTGAATTTGATTGGAAAAAATGCCATTTCGAATTAATTAAAATATTATTTAGAATTTTGTCGGATTAGGGGTAAAACAAGTTTTCGCCTACTTGATACAGCATTTGACGTGTTGATCATAGGGTAAATATTGATCCTTGCACTGTAACTTGGATTTTGCCCGCTCTTTTCTCTCGCACTTTTGACAACAAAATTTCCAAAAGCTAGGCAACCAGCAGTTGTTTATTTACATTTCCAGTCGCATTTTCCTCCAAACTGGACATTCGCACTTTAAAATTGCGATTGACAGGTGAGCAACATCGTCTCGCTTTGATCATTTTTTGAGAAAATTAAAATTTCTCAAGGCAGCTGACAAGTCGGAATAGTGCGATCGATAGCAATAATTTAGTGCGAAGTCCAAGTCAGTGAGAATTGCGCAATAAGATCTATTTCTTTTTTCAAGAATGTTTTATTTAATTTTTTTTTAAATCAAAATAACAACTCCAATACTTCTAACTTACGTGAAATTGTCCGAGGATTCCGAATATGACAAAATTGAGACCAAAAAGTGCCGCTATGGAAGCCTACAAGGCAAAAACTAACATTGTAAAATGTTTGTTCTAGAAAAATCGAAAAACTATGAGAAAAACTGCGATTGGCCAAAAAGTTAATACCGTAGGCTCATAGTGCATTAAATTACCTATCTTTTGACCTATGGGAGTATGGGTGTTGGAGGCTGTTGCCAAAAGTTATTAAGGTTTTAAAAAAATCAATTTTTAACAGTAATTTGCAAAAGCTATGAGAAAAAGTCAAACCAATCCTGGATGTCTATAGCACATTTTGAAGGGCTTCAAAAGACCTTTCGAATGCATTTACCGGAGTTGGAATTGATGAAGTTTTACGGAAATGCGAGCAATTTTAAGATTTTTCATGTTTTTTAGACCTCAAACTTCAATGCCCGTTTTACCCCACTTCCCTTTGTCGTAGAGGGCTCATATTTGGCATGAGTTCATCTCATGTATAGACAAACAAACCCTGAAAGTTTCATCCAAATCGGAGCACCTCGATACGATCTCTAGAACAAACCGAGCAGAATCTACAAATACTGCCTCTTGACTCGTATCCAACCAGCTCCTCTGACAGCTGCCGGTGTGACACCCGCTTGAAACTTTATTAATTTCCCCGAATGGCAGCCACCGACATTAAACACCTTTTCCCCGCACTATAATCTGCAACAAACCAGCATCCCGAAAAAAGCGCCATCCGAAAAACGTGATTTATATTTTCCACCACAAACGTTGTCGTTGTCAGCCGACACTACTACGGTTCCGTTATGTTCCGGGTGTTTCAATTTTTTCGCGAGGCCGGGGCCAAGATCGTGATGTTTCTGCCAACCTTACCTGCTCCTGCGACTCCAGCAGGATGGCACTAGAAAGTAATCTCACCTTGATTACACAAGAACCGGCGCGATCTCCACTCGGGGGTAGCGAAAGGTTAACGATACCGCAGACGTAACAGACGTGAAACTTGTCGTCTCTTTATCCAGTTGAGAGGAAGGAGCACTCAAACTGATAAAAAACGGTACAAAAGAACTGAGAGAGGAGAGAGCATTTTTCTTTTAGGCTCAGTCTAAAAACGTCATAAAATGACATTCAGTTCAGATAAACTGATTTGAGAGTGAATTGAAATCGAATGATCACTACTTTGTGAGCATTATACACTCAGTTTTATCGTAAACCTCCCAACCAAAAGCGAGAGCATTTTACTCTCGACCAACTATTGCGAGTGTTACAAATGTGCAAACTCTTCGAGCTTCCTGAAAATGGAGTTGGTTTCAAGGGCTAAATTCTGTATCTGAAGAGTCTGTGACCCAATAGCGCGGCGTGTCGCGCCGCGGCCCTAAACGATTGAAGGTTAGACACGCTGCACAGAATGATTAATTTTTCGCAATCACCTCCGGATTGCTTCCTTGTTGTGAGATTCTGACTACTGGCACTTCTTCCCAATAGAATCTCGACTCGATCTCGAAGTTGAACGACCGCACAATTCTCGCCCAAGAGTAAAAGTAGTCCTCTGGATCTAATTTACACCACTTGAGAGTGGCGGCGGCGGCGACGACCAACTGGAGCCGGACCGATTGCCCTCCGGGGTCCAAACTATTAATCTGGGGACGATGGGACGGGTAAAAAGAAAGGCCGGCGCGGGTGCACATCTCAACAGCAGGAATAATTGTAAATTATATCGGCCGGGTACAATCTGTTATTACCGTCGGGGTTAAATACTTTCACGTTCCAGGAGGTAGGAGGGCGGGGGGACTTTGAACCAGGTTGCGGGGGGGGGGGGGGAATTGAATAATTATGGTCATCAACAATTATGTTCGTTTGTATTTGAAGAATTGAGGCGGAAATAATCGAACTTCGAGCGAGGCCGTTAGAGTCCCGCCGGTCCAGATGGTAATTGTTCCTGGGCAGTTTGATGACCTTGGTAAAATGTTCGTAATACATCGTAATTACCAAAACAAATTGTAGAAATTTGTTTGTAGTGACTACCCGAGCAGACGAAAATAACCGGCTCCGTGGCTTAATGGTTGCGGCTTCTGCCTCGAATGCAGAAGGTTCAGGGACCAAATCCCGGTCGGTTCCCTTGAAATTTGGAATCAGGAATTGAACTTTTAATATGAACAAAAAACCTTTAGGTGGGTGGGATTCGAACTCACACCCTTTGGATTGATGGTCTGGGACGCTAACCAGTCGGCCATCATGGAGTTAATGCTCTAGAACTGAATTGATCCGTAGTGGCGAAATAATGTCACAAGGTATAACATATCAATCCATTATATAACTACTAACACCGTCTCAAAACAGCCCAGGGCCATCTCATATACTCATGAACTGGACGAGGGAGTCGTGGATTGCCTGGCCCGAGTCATCTGCATTACCGATCTTTGTCTGTACAATTTCAGAAGAAATCGTTAGCCAGAGAAAGGTATTCGCTTCAAAGGTTCTTGAGATATATGGTGGTTACTAACCGAACCGTCTCAGTTGAAATATACTGTGGTCATGGCCAAGTCCTGCCAAGGCGGGGGTTCAAATACATACATACATACACATACTACCCGAGCAGACGAAAATAACTTGGGAATAACATTTTTTGATATTTAAAAATACTAGGCCAATAACATTTTATGTTATTTATAACAAGATTTGTTATTCGCCGTTATGATTTTTTTGTTATTGGATTGTTATTTTAATAACAGACTAATAACATTTTAAGTTATTCTTCGAACAAGTCTTTGTTATTATTTTTTGTTATTTTAACAACTAATCCGATCATCCCAACAACAGTTTGAGGTATTCTTCCATAACAAAAAATGTTATTCCTAAGTTGTTCTGGCTTTCAATCAATATCAGACCGATAACAAATTTTGTTATGATAACATAAATTGTTATTGAACTCTTATGCAAAAATGGATTTTGCAAGAATACTCCATAACACTTTTTGTTATTTTAACAGTATTTGTTATTGAAATGGCATGAATTTAGTTATTACCGTCTGCTCGGGTAGTGACAACAGCTACACCAGGCAAGTAAAAAAGAGATCACAAAACAAAGTTGGAATTTGTATGTCCCCAAGATTTTAGTCAAAGATTTTGTCTAGCTCCAGGTCGATAACTTCAGTGGCCTATGTTAGATACTTCACTGATATCAGTGGATTTTCTGGGACTTAAAGACATACTGATTAAGGTTGCTTCAATGAACTATTGCAATGACCCAAGCAATGACCTAAACTAAACACTCATCAAAAAGGATGTTGGGAATTTGATAATTTTTTAGAGGATTTTCTGAGAGCTGATGGTATACTATACGTTTGGTATTGGTAGCTCTACAAATCGCTGCAAATATCGCTTCGTAATCATGTACACCACTCGATCAATCCTCTAACAACCATCGTTCAGTTCAAGTGCTATATTAGCGATCAAGAACCTACAATCTTTCCGATAGTCATCCAACTTGGCTATTTTCCCACCGCGGATGCTCAAGTGCCATGTTTACCAGCATCCTCAAGCTCTCAAAAGAGTTCAAGCCGGCTACCTCGTCGATTCGGCGCCCTCTTTCCAGGTTGACCTCGTCGCGTCAATAATCGTGATCGGTTCCAGTCGGTGTCGTCACGTTGACCTTATTAGGCGCGCACATTCGCAAATCCGAGAAAGTGAACTAGAAAAAAAAGAGTCGGGAGATGAGCCATGGGAACCGACTGATCTCGATTTCTTCCCCCTCACGCGAGTGAAATGGAAGTTGAATCCAAGTGGAGCGTGGGTGAATCGCGTTCGTTTTTGATTTCATCAGAGCCATCTGTCTACGGGGCCGGATATTGATTTGCGCTGGGGCGGCGCGAAGGCTTTGTTTCAAGGTAATTTCCGCACCTGTTCAAAGTGGTGAGGAAGAAGAGGGAGCGTTCGCCGAGAAGTTCAATATCGCGGGAAATTGCGGTTTGGCTGGCTGGTCTGGTTGCATAATTTTCCAGGCCGCACATCCCACGACCCGTTTTTTTCTGCAAACAATGCCCCAGCGCACATCTAATGATGTCGATGACGAGATCTCTTGGCTTCTAAAACGGGCCACTTGTGCCGTGAGGTCGAACCATTAGAGTACCCCACTTAGCCTGGCGCGAAGGTGAGAAAAGTGTAAACATATTAAGATTCATTTGCACTCCTCATCAAGATCGAGGCTGAACTGCGCGGCTGTTGAATCAAGTGTCGACCTCCAAGTACGCGGCGTGTACCGGGTTCCGAAGCGATGCTGAACGGTTGATAAGTGACTTGCGCTCTAGAAGGGTTCTGCGAACTTGCCCGAAAAAAAAACGTCAGAATTTCCCACAGATATCACTTTTCGTCCGTGGTGGATCATTATCTCGGCACGAACCCCGGGCCAGTTTCGCGGAATCCATGAGATATTGTACATTTGAGTCACTCTCCACTCCGAGTGTGTGATTTGGCAGCGTGGATATAATGGCCGCGCGCGCGGCATGGGACCCTGGACACGGCATTTGGCCATTGCGAATCGGAAATTGCGTAGTACCGACGAGATGAGGGGGAAACTGATCTGGAACACGTGGTTGTCGCTGGGAATTAGTTTGCGGAAAGATGATCTTGGATATACTTTCTACGGAAAAAATCAAACTTAAAAACAAATTTTTGTATATATTAGGGGAAATAAACCCATTCCCATCACTCTAAGCAGTGGTGTCTGAATGATGCTCGATAATCCGGGGTGTTCCTTGAAATTTACTTAAACCAAGAACACCAACCAGTAGTGCAGCTTTTTGTGAACATTTCTGTTTAATTTGACTTTTACCAAAAGCTATTCCTATTGCTTTTACAAGCATTTTACAAAAATATTTTCAAATTCTATTCTAGTCAGACGAGAATGCACTGGTGTCAGCGCAACTTCTATTATCAGCCAAGTTCTTATTTTTCAGCGCACTTTTTCATTATTTGCTTCCGCTTTTCGCTCGATTTTAGTCAGTCTTGGACGAGAATAGGTAAAACGTCAAGTGGCTCAGAGCGTTTGTTTTTTTTTTGACAGCGATTGCTAATTCATTACATTTTTCGGGATTATTTTTCACGAAAATCCCGAAGATAGGTTACTAACGAGAAGCATTCACGTCGGGACCTGGAACTTCTTTTCACAGTCCATGAGATCCTCGTATTCATAAGAATCACTTTACGGAAGGCAGAATGGGCTTTTCAAATATTTAGTCATTACATGCAAAACCCAAAGGTTCAAGGTTCCAACTGATAAATATTATTAAAAACCAGCACGTCAGCGCATAACCATCAGAGTCATCCTTACATTCAAATCAAACTTCTCGTACATCACACGAATCTGCATTGCACAACATTGTTGCTGGTCCGTGTTCGCGGAAATATCTGCACGTTCTACAGCGTTCCATCCGCCCCGGTCCCTCTAATCAATGCTTCATTAATGTACGTACAAAATCCAAGGTCCGTCTGACGGGTCACCACAAATTCAACTGATTCATTTCCTGTTGTCCAGAAGGGTACTCGCGAGAAGGGGCGGAGCTTTTTTATGCCCCATTCTGCAAAATCAATCCATTAGAGGTGGCCACTTCTTGAGCAGCGCTCATTGTTCCGATCGTCCGAAACCTTCGCGAATCATTAGAATCATGAGAGGGGTCGCACATGTCCCACGCGGAGACAAAGAACGATCGGACCCGCTTCTAAGTGAATTGTTGTGTACATCATAAGTGCGCGAAATGCAAATGGACCCCTTCGGCCATTTCTCCCAAATGCGCCCTCCTCCCGTCAGGGTCTTCTTCTTTGTCTGGTGGTCAAATCACTGTGTTCAATGCAGCGATGGGGTCCTCCTCCGCGAGGTAATGCTAATGTGATTATCCTATTCGCGTATGCAAAACACGCGCACTTTATGAAGGGACACACTTCCTTCTCCCAGAGAGTCATGTAATGTCCGCGACAACGACGGTCCCGCGTCCAACGATATAGAGACATTAGACGCGCGGAAAAAGAAATTGAATATTATTATCGGGACTCGCAACCAATCCACCGCTGGAAAGCCAGAGGTTATCCGCTGTTAGAGAAGGTGCTAAATGGTGCTCGCCGGGGCTTCTTGAAAGCAAACATGATCTGGTCATTCGTTGTGTCTTCAACGGCCAGGACCGGTAACGACACGGCGAGCTTCGAAAAAGGTGAAAAATTCTAATGACAGCCGCGAATGCGCGAGAGCTTGATTTATGGTGGTCCCGCCATGTGCTAATTGTACTATGATGCGCGATCGTAATCCGTTTACTAGGGGTGGGGCTGGCCGTCTGTCCCGATGGAAGAAGAGGACCCACTTGGGTGTGAATTGTGAGCGTCTCCTGTGGGATTAATATAAATGATGGGTCTGCTGCTCTCTTAAGATGAGCAATTTGTAGGTGGTCGAAGCGGAGTGGCTTCACTTCAAGTGATCCCGGGGTATGAAGAATGGATTTGACTCGACAAAGAAAGTGCAGCTGTCATTCTTGGGGGGAGGGATTGTATTTGAAGTTTTCGACGTTATTGATGTGTTTTCAGAGGCTGTGACGGGAGATTAGCGCTGAAAGTGGATTTGTGCGATCGTTTCCATAAATTGAATCCAATTCTGTATCGACGATAATTTTTTTTATTTCTCTTTTGAGGACGGTTTTTTTTCAAAAGAATTGACAATTATTCAATATTTTTAATTTATGTATTTTTAATTTTAAAGATTTCCCATACTGATGGCGTACAAATTCCTGCATGTAACATTACAAATTTTTTAAGCCAAGTAATACTAAATTTTACAGCCTTTTACGCGAAAGTATAAAACTACTTGCTAGGTCTTGTGACTGACTTTTTTTGTAATGCAATTTCATTTGCATTTAGATTTGTAGGTTATTATCTGAATTCCTGCGTTTGAACACAGCAAAAAAGTAGTAATCTAGCTGCGTGTAAAATGCCTGGGCGTAAAATAAATTTTGCATTATTTTATTAAATTGTATGTAATATTACACCCTGAAATATGTAGTCCTTCAGTATGGGAAACCTACACAGAAAAAAAATCATGGTAATATTACATCTGGGAAGGGGTACATCTTTTATGTCACAAAAAAGGTGTAATTTTACCTCTGAAAACGTGTAATTTTACCACTTTTCTGGTGTAATGTCACTTTTTTAGTCTAAATTGAGGTAAAATTACATCATAAAAGAGGTAATATTCAACCTTCCAAAATTACAGCTTTCAAATTTACATTATTTTTTTCTGTGTACTTGACCGAAATGTCAATCTATATATGCGTTTAATCCTTTGCATTCTTCATCGGTCTGATGGCCGAGTGGACTAAGGCGCCAGTCCGTAATCTTGGTGCTGGGTTTGAATCTCGTCGGTTGCAACTTTTTGTTGTGTTTTCAAAAATTGTACATGCAGTGTGTAATATTAAGTGTGTTTTTTGACGAAGGTGATGCGCATGCTTTTGCATGCGATTTTACCATCGTATTTTTTGTTGTGTATGTTATCCGTGAAACATTATCAGAAAGGCTAGTGATTTTTCGTGAAATTTGCTTTTGTCAGTGAAATTTGGTAAACAAATGCGAAATAATCAACTGCTCCCCAGTTTGATTAAAATTGATTTGTTTTTCAAAGATATTACAAAATGTTTCTTAATTTTAAATTTCAAGGCCAACATTATTTTTTTTCCGAAAAATATTACAAAAGTCTTGCATTACAAATTTATACCGTTGAAAATAAGCGAAACATCAATGCATTTATGAAAAAAAATATTCTACTTTTTTCCAAATCGCGTATAATTTCACGCAATTTGAAAAAAGTAGAATATAAAAACAAATAATTTGATTTGGATAAATAAAACATAAAAAGCATCATGCAATTTATTCTGAATAATTCACAACCGAATTTACAAGTTTTTTCAATAATAATTTCAATTTCAGTCAATAATATTTTTTCTGTCCCCTGATTTTCATTGTAAATTTTAAAAGATGGAGATGGAGAAGAAGCTTGAAACAATGTTTTTAATTTTTCGAAGTTATAAATAACAAATAACAAATGTTTAAACACTGATGAAATATACTTCAATTTTTTTTAGATACTCAAATTTGCTTGCAAACTTTTGGCTAATCTTTTAAGGATTGCTGAAACGTAAATTCAGCAGATGAAAATTCTACGAAATTTCACAAAGATGATAATTTTTTTTTTTTTTTGTATCCAGGGGTCACGTTTTGTGTCTTGAACTACTATGTACAGATGCAGTAACTATCCTGTACATAATTATTATAAAATAGCAAATTTTTGAAAAAAAAAAATAAAACAGATTTGAGGGTTCCGTGAAATTTCTGTGAAGTTACAATGTTTTGTTTTTGGCATACCGCAAAATTTTATTTTTTTACCGTGAAAAATCACTAGCACTAGTTATCAGGTTTAAGGCTTGTGATGACAGTCGGAGATTTCTTTAAACTCGAGTTATCATCTTTTGAAAGATGTTATTTTTTTATCTCAAAATGGCTGTAAATATATCAAACAATTCAAAATCATTTTTTCGAAAACAGAAAAGAGATAAAAGTTTACAACATCACTTTTCTCTTAAACTAAACTATTATTTACAACGTTGATTTTTTTTTTTGGATTTGCTCTCATGCTTTTGATCGAATTAGTCGCAAAAGACGTACAAGGCAAGCTTGGATTGACAACTCCAACTTATTTCTAGAAGAGAGAAAAAAAATCCCAAAAACATCCCTGGAATGTAAGATTTTCTGAAAATCCCAAATCGTGAACCAACTTAATTGAGCATGAGCATGACCATGAGAAACCACCCATGATTGTCCTTCTCCGTTGCTGAACAGAACCGTAAAATCCTCTCAGCACAACCGATCATACGCTTCAAAGATCTAGTGATGTTTCCCTTATCAACAGCATGCATGAATGCGCTGAAAAGATAAAACATCAAGATCATTAAAACTAGAGCTGCTGCAGATAGGTAACAGTCGTTGGCTACCAACGGCGCCCGACATGTCAGTTTGTTGATCTCGAGGGGATGGGACGGGAATGTGAGTTAGCACAGGCTGCTACCAAGGGTGGGTTCTATACGACATCCACACCCCCACGTGTGCCGGATAACTACTTGCACTTGGGATATTTTTAGTAGGGAAGGGTAATTGTCAGGATTTATCATTTACAATTGCAGCAGAATTAGTCGGAAAATCAAATATCCACCTAATTTTGCTATCTGGACTGAGGATCACTGAATTATGTTTATATACTTCTTTGTCTTCTTCGTTGGAAAGCATATTTTTAGAAAAAAAGGAAAAAATAGCGACAAAACGGATCACAATATAAAACCCTGGATATGTGGATATTATCCTCTGTTCGTTAAAGGATAGTGTTGATAATCGTTCTATAATATCCATGAATCTAAATAATATTCAGAGCTATTACCGCATCCCAATATTTAAGTATCCGGATAACGGATTCACCTTATTTTACAAATATATGAAAAAGACAGTGGTTATCCAGGTTTTTAAGCGAAGATGGCGTTCGAATGTTGAACGTCCGAAATGTCAAAATCGCGCCAACATTAGAAAAAAAATGCGTCTGTCATGCCATGGCACACTTTGTTCGTAATGTTGGTACCACTGCGTGATTTTGACATTTCGGGCGTTCACCATTCGAACGCCATTTTCGCTTAAAAAGCTGGATAGTTTTCGGATAAACCATACTGAATCTTAGAATATAATAGCGTCAAAATTTTGTTTTGCACAGATCATATACACATGATGCTAATTTGTTGAACATGTTTTTTGCATTAGCTGTCAGACAATCTGACAATCATTGTTATTAACGTTTGAGTTTAGTAAAGGTCATCAAAATTCTGACATAATCTCGAACAATTTTGCAAGTATTAGTCATCTTCAATTGACGATCTTACAATTTCCTTGAAATCTTGAACAAGATGACACTAACTCGCGAACATCGAACCTCATCAAGCGGATTCTCACGCCGATCTCATCATTAGCACCATCCAGAACTTCCTGAAGAGATGCTTGTTTGCTTAAGCTGCATCGCCCAAAACGTGACATCACCAAAGATGACGTCGTTCACGTGTCATTCCATCCATCACAACTTCCTTCTTCTTGGCCATGAGTCAGGTGCCAAATCCATAAATGACCATCGTTCGACGGTCACGAGCGCTGAATCCGGTAGCAAATTCCGTGTTCTTCTTCCACAACTCGGGAACGGCGGCGTCGATTCACATAAAACTTAAAATAATAATCTGCACACCGGATGTACCCGAAGGGTACAAAAGCGGCTCCGTAGTACCTGATGTGTTCGAAGAAGACACCCCGTTTCGTGGAACTGCACACGTCGTCGAGTGTGCGGTGGCCTTAACCCTGCGCGGGTCACCACCACCGCCACCACCCGAAAAGCATCAAAACTTTAACAACGATGACGACGACAAGATCGTTATCGCCTCTTGCTCCGAAAACACGAGTCGCTGCTGATGCGACGGTCAATGCGTTAGAATCTCGGAATCCAAGCCCGCTCGGTGATTAATTGACGATTTCCTTCCATTCAATTGTCATCCGACTGTTGGTTGGTTTCTTCGCGGGGTGTGGTTATTTCGGGAAAGAATGTATTAAAATTTAATTTTCAAACCCGCAAACTCGCATCATCTTGCCTTCTGTGTGTCGTGTGTCGTGGTCGTTAACCAGCCGGTCGCACTATAGCTTAAGTATAGTGATTAACAGGATGATCGTTAGGGTTGGGAGGCTTTCGGAAAACAGTTGTCATGTTGCGAAGAATAGATGTGTGAGCTGGGTATTTGCTGGACATTGACACAGATTAGCAATTAATTAGCGGAATGGGAAACCACCCAAATTGGCAGCGGATGCTTGGCCAAAACAATGATTTTTTTTGCGGTGGGAATCGTCGTTGGAGGTTGGAACTAGTTTGTCGTTTACATACGATTATTTTGGTATGTTCTGAGATACTGATTTTAGTTAATGACAGAGTATTTGACACTGAACTCGTCAGAAAATTTTATAGTTTGATGAAATTTCCCATTTTGAGATAAATCTGTTAGCCTGGAAGACATCCAGATCGTACCTCCAAGGGGATTTGATTATCTAGAATATTTGATTGAAGTATTCAACATAGGTCACCTGAAGCAATACGGATTATGATTTTTTCGAAAAGGCCCACCATTGATCGTATAGGAATCCAGGTGGCAACTCCAGAGAGTTCTGAATAATCCAAAACAAGTCACTAAATAGGTCTCTAAAGTTACCTGAAGCTATACCGATGGAGAATAAATCGATAAGCGACTGATCGTAACTTTAGTATGATCTTAGAAGAGCCAGAACATCACCCCTGGTTACAATCTTGTACCATTGAACGTTGACCTTCAAGAAAAGTGACTCGATTAATTTCTTGTAACAAAAAGGTAACATTGTGTACTTTCAGAACAAGCTAATCACTCCAATTATCGTGTCTAGACTTGCGGCTATCTTCTCTTAATTGGTACCTCTTAATCCCACAGATCCTCAACCAGATCTGCCATTCTCCGTTCCATCCAGAATGTTTAAGCTCCGATCACCGAGGGGTCGACGTCCCCCGTAACAATGTTGAACCCTCCCCACCCCGTTATCACGACGAGGACGCCATCTAGCGCCCAGAATCTTGTCTCATAAATAATACCCAGCCCGGCCGGGACACCTTCAGCTCATAAATTAACCATCGCACACGATCCTCGAGGCGCGCGACCGCGAATCCTGTGTCGCACCACGTTTTTTTCGAGTGTGCATCACATAACTCATCTCGGCAAGATTCACTTTTCCGCGAGAGCCCCGAAAGATGCCAGATATTCAAATTTGGTGCCCCGCGCGCGGCCTCGACGGTAACTTCACTTTCTGCGCCGGGCCGAGCAAAAATTCTTACGCGAAAAAGGAAAATTGAATAATGAACTTGTTCGAGATATTGATAAGGGCGCGCAGACGGCCCGCGACGGGGCGCGCGCGATGTTTTGGGGACGCTTATCAAGCTGAATTTCAATGGGATGCAGCTGGGCGTCGTGGCTTGTTAAATGGATCATTGGATCGGGATCGCAGGGCGCGCTTCGCGGCTTCGAGGTGTTAGATCGTCGATAAACGGTTCTTGAACCCGCGGGCTCATTTCCATTGGGTTTAATGGTAAAGGGGGGGGGGGGATGTTTACGAAATTCTAGGCTCGTCGTACGGACATCGATAGCTCATTAACCGTGCTGTGTTTAATCCGACTCATCAACATTCCTGGCGCATCGACCTGTTGTTGGTTCTACGATTAGAGCTTACGACCATCACATATCAAGGGGCGCTGCTAAATGCACCTAGCGATTAACCGGCTCCAACAGAACATAAAATTACCCGCCTGTTGATGCGTACAACACCGCAGAAAGAAAGTACGTGTCTAATCACGTTTGCCCAGGTTCAGCCTTAGCATTCTGGGGCCGTGCAATACCCGATCTTAAGCCGAGGAGGTTCTGGAAACACTCGCCGCTTACGCGCATAAAACTCGCCTTAGTGCTTATCCGCTTAATTGTCCCGACTCGGTGAACACTTGGCGATCGCGATCTACCCGTGTAGAAATTACCATAACTTGGGTTTGATGGGTGTCTGCTGGGCATAAAAATAAATTGGGACTTGTACCTTTTTTGGGGCGCCCGCAAGCTCACCCAAGTGACCTTTAGAACTCGCGCGAGAATTCAGCCGTAAAAACCGATCACGGCTCGACGTTTCGGCGAACATCTTCTTCCCCAACCTTGTGGTTCAGCAACCCCCTGAAATCTATAATGTAAATCAAGGGGGTACAGAGGCTTACGGGCTCGTAAAATTAAGCTCTTCGCGATGTGTAAACAACAGCCGCTTCACTTTGGACAACCGCCGAGTCCTTCAGAACTCTCGGTGTGGCGTGCACCCATTAGATACATGCCCGATTTATGGGGCGTTTAGCGAGGTATCGTTATAAAGCGGGCAATAAAAATCTATTAGGGAAGAGTGTGGGGGACGATTCCGGGGGACTTAACTCCCGGAAAATGCCTAATGAATTAAGAATGGCTGATTAAGTCCACGCGGCCTGGAGATAGATTCAACGTCCTCGGAAGCCGTCGTCGAGGTCGGCGTGATGCGCGGATCGATTTATGGGCTCATCAAAATCGGTTCGTTCTTGGGTTGAGGATCGCGCTTCTTAATAAGTCGTGAGTAGCGGCCTAATGAGGTACATCTATCTTGCTGTTGGTTCAGCAGGATTAACAACTTTGTTATGGCGTGGAACAACCAATGAATAATGGCTGTGGCTCTTCTTGAAAACTGAAACATGGTTGAGTTGATTCTACATAATTACTCACATGATCCTTAAAAATTGGGGATCATCCGAGGAATCACTGAAGTTCAGACCTTTAGAATTACGAGGTCGATGGATTTTGACCCCGGCTCATAGCTACTCATTGAAGCTTCTCACTTATAGACGAATTTGTTGACATGTGAGAGTGTCCTAGATCATCAAGGAACTCCCTTACACTAAGATCTGTAATGCTACCGCCGAAGCAAGCAAAAGGACGGTCGAAGTTGACCCTCGATCATACCGGCATAGCTTCTGTGAGCTTGGTAGGTCACCTTGCTGACATGTTTGGGTGGATTTTCATGGATTTTTCGATGACCGACATCGAAAGCGGCTTTCGATGCTCGTGGTCGAATTTTGCCGAAAACTCCTTTTTTTCAAAGAAATAATGTTCCAAGATAATTCATATTGATGTAAAATGACTTTACAAGTAATAAAACTTACCACTCATTGCGGGAAAGTCACGAAAATACGATTTTCCGACTTTTCATTTTCGATGCTCGAGCATTTTAAATCGACCGACATCGAAAGCATACTCACGATCATGCTTTGCTAAAATGTCAGTGCATCGAAACACGATGCTTGTCCGCGTCGCTTTGATGCCACCGCCGCACCCCGGACACAAACCAGAATAACGCTTGGTAACTGGCGGGAACATGTTGGAAATGAAACTCAACGAAGAAAATAATCTGACTGATCTGTCAAACTGGTTTTGGCAAAATCAAAACAGCTGATTTTGTTGCTGTCAGAAAACTTGAAATGATTTTAGATCGATTGGCCAATTATAAAGCAAACAGTTTGCTCAATCTTTGCAATGGTAAGTATTCGTTGCGTCCAGAGAAAATTTCGGATGCCAATAATTTTCCAAATAAGTATTTTAATGTGTGTGTTTTTTTATATTCTATTGCAGAACAAAAAGCAAAAGGATGCGATGGATTTCCGGGACCGCAGAGTCTGTCCCTGGAAGGCAAGTTCCAACCATCCTCAACGAAACTATTTGGGAATTGAGGCGGAATATTTCAAAGCTGGTCCGAACCAGGATGATGCCTCCCAACAAAATCAACTCGTCAAAACCGTTCCCGGGTTGTTTGTGATTCTCCGGCGCGCTTCCGTACAAACGTCGCAAACAATACGAGACATTGATGCAGTGTTGAAGACGCACAAATTGATTGAATAAAACCGAAACATTCCAAACGTATATATGTTTCACGATACACAGAACTGGAAATGAAAATAAAACTTAAGCTTGATAAATAGACAAAAAAAAACATCATTACTCTCAGTTCTGCAAGAGAGCAAAAAAAAAAAAGAAATGGTAATCAAGTAAGAAGCGAACCAGCCGAGATATTAGGGAGCGTTCTTTATTACGAAACGCAGTTGGCGAGAGAGAGAGAGAGAGAGAGAGAGAGAGAGAGAGAGGAGGGGGTCGGTTTCTTTGATAATCTTAACCCCTCGATAGTCACTTTTTCTTTGAAACTTTTTAGTTTGATTCTCAAGATTCTTAAAATTCGTAAATATGTTTACTCAAAAATTATGAAATTCAAAAATTTTAAATAACATGAACTAAAATTCTATAATTATAGAACTGTATTATTCTTAAATTCAGAAGTTACAAAATTCAAAAATATCATAACGACATAATAACTAAAATTCTTTAATTGTAAAATACTAAACAATATGTACTTAAAATCAGTGTTAAATTTATAAAGTTCTAAAATTCTTAAATTGTCAAATTGTAAAATTATAAAATTCTTAAATATTAATTTACATGTATCCAAATTCTACAGTTCCACAATATATTTTTTAAATTAACGTTCCTCATTTCGGTCCTGAAATTAAGCTGAAATTTGAGATATTATTGTACACAACGATAAAGCTTATTTTTCTAAGTACAATATTCCTTAGAACAACCGCAATGGATTTAAAATGGATTTTTAAATCATTTTTTTAAATAACTTCGCAGCCCTTCATGACAGAAAAGGTCCTACTTGACAGCTCGTTCCAAGAGGACCATAGTTGATCCGTCGAAAAAAAATTGTCTTGTCAATTTAAAATTTATAAATTTTATAAATTCTATATTTTTATAAATATTATAAATTTTATAAATTTTATAAAGTTTATAAATTTTATAAATTTTATAAATTTTATAAATTTTATAAATTTTATGAATTTTATAAATATTATAAATTTTATAAATTTTATAAATTTTATAAATTTTATAAATTTTATAAATTTTATAAATTTTATAAATTTTATAAATTTTATAAATTTTATAAATTTTATAAATTTTATAAATTTTATAAATTTTATAAATTTTATAAATTTCATAAATTTTATAAATTTTATAAATTTAAAAAAAATCATAAAATTCATAAAATGTTTGTAACGAGGTATATAATTTCTAGAATTCTTCCTAAATTTCTTAAATTTCCAATTTTTTGATTTTCTTAAATTTTTAAAAAATGCCTTAATTTCTTAAATTTTCTAATTTTTTTCTTATTTTTTTTTAAATTTCCTAATTTTTCCTAATTTTTTTGAATTTCTTAAATTTGCAAAAATTCTCAAGTCTCTTAAATTTCTTAAATTTCTTAAATTTCTTAAATTTCTTAAATTTTTTCTAAATTTCTTAAATTTTTTCTAAATTTCTTAAATTTCTTAAATTTCTTAAATTTCTTAAATTTCTTAAATTTCTTAAATTTCTTAAATTTCTTAAATTTCTTAAATTTCTTAAATTTCTTAAATTTCTTAAATTTCTTAAATTTCTTAAATTTCTTAAATTTCTTAAATTTCTTAAATTTCTTAAATTTCTTAAATTTCTTAAATTTCTTAAATTTCTTAAATTTCTTAAATTTCTTAAATTTCTTAAATTTCTTAAATTTCTTAAATTTCTTAAATTTCTAAGATTTCTTAAATTTCTTAAATTTCTTAAATTTCTTAAATTTCTTAAATTTCTTAAATTTCTTAAATTTCTTAAATTTCTTAAATTTCTTAAATTCCTTAATTTTCTTAAATTTCTTAAATTTCTTAAATTTCTTAAATTTCTTAAATTTCTTAAATTTTTTTAAATTTCTTGGTTTTGGGGATCATAGATAAGCTATTTTTACAAATCCCATAACTTGGCATATTCCGGGTTAAACCGGAGTACCAGGAACCGGTCCCAAAGTAGCCAGATCGTCCAAAAGTAATTTTTGGTAGAACAAAGATCGTAACATGAAAAAATTAAATTTTCCAAGTTTTTTGTTAACAAAATTGTGCGGGACAAAAAATGGAATTTTTTTACCCAGTGACCCACCAGAATATATCCGGCCACCGGAACATTTCCGGGATCTGCGGGTCATTTTTGGAAAATAGACATTCTAACGAGTCCAACCTAGAGTCCAACTAACAAAGAAGTATGCAAAAATTGGTTGAGTTTTCGCTGAGTTATGGCCATTTTAGTGATATCAGTTTCACCCATAGAGCAATCTACGTACGTATGTATTGCATGTACGTACACGAAAATAAAGTGAGGTTAAATTTTGTCAGCCAGCAAAATCAAATGGTGCACTAGTGTGCGTAAGCGAAACGTCATAAAGCTCTATAGGACGCTAGTCTACTCATACGACCTTTTGAAAAAGATTTATTAAGCAACATCAGCTAATTTCAAAAGTTGAGCTGGAATTCCGACCGCCACGCAATGCTGCTTTGTTTATGTTTGAATATTGGCCTATCTACAATCACTTAGCTTAGAAAATTTCACTTAGCTTAGGAATTTGAATCAATGGAAATGAATCTGAGTTTCTACAATGGAAAAGTAATCAAATTAGAAACTGACGTTTGGTTTGGAAAATTTCAAAATCTACGGTAAGTTGACGTTTCCATATCAAAGGTAAACAAACAACTGCATAGCAACGTATATCAGCCCAGCAAGTTTTCTAAGTTGATTGTGGATGACGAACGTAAGTTGCAGACTTTCCTAAATAACTACTTTACTTAGATGTTCTAAGCTAAGTGATTGTAGATAGGCCATATGTCATTTTCCATCCTTCGTTAACTTGCATGCAAGTGTTCCTTATTCCGGAAAGTCGATTTTGGGTTTGTGTCCAAGCTAAATGAAGTAACGTAAGCAATGAGCATCGAGTTGGTTCGATGCTCGTGCTTTCGATGTCGTTGCATAATCCATGAAAATCCAGCCTTTGAGTATCCTAAATCATCCCGAGCAGACGGAAATAACTTGGGAATCACATTTTTTGATATTTGAAAATACTAGGCCAATAACATTTTACGTTATTTATAACAAGATTTGTTATTCGTCGTTATGATTTTTTTGTTATTGGAATGTTATTGTAATAACAGACTAATAACATTTTTAGTTATTCTTCGAACAAATCTTTGTTATTATTTTTGTTATTTTAACAACTAATCCGATCATCCCAATAACAGTTGGAGTTATTCTTCCATAACAAAAAATGTTATTCCAAAGTTGTTTTGGCTTTCAACCAATATCAGACCAATAACAAATTTTGTTATGATAACATAAACCGTTATTAAACCATTATGCAGAAATGGATTTTCAGGAAGATTCCATAACACTTTTTGTTATTTTAACAGAATTTGTTATTGAAATGGCATGAATTTTGTTATTACCGTCTGACCGGGATCCAGGAACTCTATTGTGTTAATACCTGAAGGTCTACCGCCGTAACAAGTAATAAGTCGGCGGATTTTTAACCAGGATCATACCGGGATAGCTTCAGTGAGTATGGTAGACAACTTTGTTTAAGTGTTGGGGTACCCAGATCATCCAAGAACTCGTGATTTTTTTTCAACCTTGGCTAAGACCTGTCTACCACCGTAACAAGCAAGAGGTCGGTGGATTTTGAATCCTGATCATACTCAGATAGCTTTAGCAAGTTTGGTAGACTGCTTGACTGATATATTTTGGAGTCCTGGTCAGTCATGGTTGGATTAAGTATACTAGACTTCTTTGGTGACATGTTTGAGTATCCTAGATCATCCAGGAACTCCATGGTGTCTAAAGCCGTATCAAGCAAGAGGTCGGTGGATTTTGAATCTTGATCATACCCACATAGCTTGAGCGAGTATGTTAGACTACTTTACTTATACATTGGGGTGCACCGAGTCACCTAAAGACACTCTTCAGTTGAAACCTGTAGATCTACTTCCGTAACATGCATGATTTTTACAGAGGATCCGGAATGCTGCAGTGAGTATGATAGATTTCTTTTCTAACATGGTGAAGTGTCCCTGGTCATCAAAGGATTACCTGGAGTTAAGATCTGTTGGCTCTCTTTCTTAAAGCAAGAAAACGGTTGTATTAACTGCTGAATGTGAGGTTCATAGAAGCTTGATTGTTGTTGTTAATTACTTTATTTCCGGCAGCTTTAACCTTTCGGTCATTCGCTGCCCAGAAGCTTGATTGGTTTATACAACAACGAAAAACGAAACTATTGGCACTACGCCCCCCGGGGCCTTCCTCTAACGTGGGATTTCTGCTCCAGCGCCTCTGACGAGACAGGAGAAACCGGGACCGACGTTTTACTTCACCATCCGATAGAAGCTCAGTGGATAAGGCGGGAATCGAACCCGCGTCTCATAGCATCATCGGAATCGGCAGCCGAAGCCGCTACCCCTGCGCCACGAGACCCACTATACAACAACGATTAACCTCAATTAAATCGAGTCCAAGTTCCGTTACATCCCGAGCCCTTACGAAATGTTAATACTGCCCTCATTACACTGCGTATACGCAGTAATTATAAGCTAACGGGTACCGTTAGGACCACAACGCGGTGATCCTCCCATTACACCGCAATCTATCATCTGAGGACGCGATAAGATAGCCACACCGCGCTTCCCCAGAAACTTAATCCAGTTCGCGCGCTCGCTAAACTCATCACATGGACTCTGGCGGGAGATCAAAAACCAGTAACCCCCCACCCCTTCCAATCTCGTTTGCCATGGCCTAACATTAATGTAATACGACGAGGCGCGAAATGGGATCCGCACGCGCGCTTATCGCGGCGGCCAAACTTGAGGAACCCCGGGACCACTCACGTGCGATAGGGATCGCTCTCTGGGGGTGATCGCAGCGCTTTAATATTCGATTAGCGGCTGCTGCATCAACTTGCGTCCTATTATTATACGAGATCACCTCCCGATATCCTGGACGTAAGTGTAGTTCTGATGGGCACAGTCCCGAACGTATAATTGGAATTCGGTGGACTGCGAGCCTTGCGGCGCTGATGATGGGTTCAATAATTTTAAATGTGAATTTTAGCACCCTGGATCGGGGTTGGTCCCTCAGGAGGGACCCCATCGCAGATGGGGGCGAGCAAATTAAATTTTAATAACAGACCGTCACTTATCGGCATCGCCGCCGCGCCCGTCATCGTCTCAAGACATCAATCAGCAAGATCTTTGATCTGCGTGTGCTGCGGCTACGCCGGTGGTGTTCATCGCGAATTCCTCGACCTAGCCCTGGTAGGATCGGCGTTGAATTGATTGAGGTGCGAATCAACAAACTTGATAATTCCGCGCGATTCAACGCAATTCACAATTCAATTTCATTACCAAGGTCAGAACCTGCCGCGGATGGGAAGGGCCGCGCTCTAGGGTCGACGAGTTGGAGGAATGTCGTCCGACGACGGCGGCGCAGCTGCTGTGTGACTGGAATACCGACGCGAGTGCACCCAAACGAGGGTGGTCGGATTCGCTGACAAGTTTAACAGCTATCAAAATGATAAAGTAACTCATAAAATGAGCTTGAGTTACGTTGAGTTTATCCTTGACGTCACGTTTTCTTCTCTTTTTGTGAACTTATATCAAAACAAACCATTGAAAACTGTCAAAACTAGAGATCCTTCAAAGAGAAATGACATGGCACTCAAACACAACAAAACTCGCTCTCCCATCTCTGTCTCGCTCATGTGCTTCTAATCGAAGGAACTCAATTTCGAAAAGTAATAGAGGAGAAAAGCAACTCGCGACAAAATTTTGAGGCTAGGAATTTTGACAGATATGATTTTCATAAAGTATTCGCCTCCTTTTCTCTCCCACAGAAAAAGAAGGTACAAAGTAGCTGTCAAACTAGGCCAAACTGTTAAAGTCACTCACAAAACCTCTATAGAGGAGAAAATCGTGACGTCAGAAATGAACTCAAATCACTCAAAGTTCATTTTGTGAATGACTTTAACATTTTTACCTAGTTTGACAGCTACATTGTCCCCCGTTTTCTGTGGTAGAGAAAAGGAGTCGAATACTTTATGAAAATCTTACCTGTCAAAATTCCTAGCCTCAAAATTTTGTCGCGAGTTTCTTTTCTCCTCTATAAAGGAGAAAAGCTCGGAACTTAACCTCAAAGGTAAACAACCGAATGAACTTTTTTGACAGGTGTCAGTTCCGGCACTTAGCAATTAACATTCTAATTTTGTTCCGGTTGTTCCGTTTCGCATGGACACAAACACTCCTGGTCACGGGGCAAGGACACGGCCACGGGAATGGCCAGGAACAGACACCTACACGGCCAGGGACACGAAAACGGCCAGAAGCACGGGCACGAACACGGGCAGGAGTCCGGACAAGGACACGGCCTAGAGCACGGCCACGGGAACGACCAGGAACAGGCAACTACGTGGTCAGGTGCACGTACACGAACACGGCCAGAAGCACGGACAAGCACACGGGCACTAATACGGAAAAAAAAACTCGGATTATGACGTTTCGCGTAATCGGAAGCAAATTCAAATTAAAAAAAATGCTAAGTCCCAATTTGACACCTGTCAAACCACTCAAATGGCACTCACAAAATGAATACTGAGTTCTTTGAGTTCATTTGCTACGTCACGGTTTTCTTGCCTATTCAAGCGCTGCACTGAGTGACAACCGTGGTCACAACGCTTCTCTCTCAGGTTCTCTAGTCAAAACGAATGAATGAACGAAATGAACATGAGTTACCTTTGAGTTCATTTCTAACGTCATAACTTTTGATTGAGATACTTGACGTCAGAAATTTACTCGAGATACTCTCAGTTTCACATTGTGAATGACACTAGAACGCTGAGTTCACACTCGATGTCAAAAAGTTTACCAACAAACGTTCAAATCGCTGATCACGTTCATTGTCAGCGCTCTCTCGTTTGGGTGTGCACCGTAGTCAGTTCGCTTGATTGGGGTAATGCTTCATACAATGCACTGCCGGCCACGATAGCCCTTGCGGAGGAATCTCCCGGTGGGATCCTTCGCGGAATTGAATCGAACACGAACATGTGACTCTCGAATCGAAAGGGAAAAATAGCGCGCCAAACGAGTCGCGGGGTTGGGCAGGGTGGATCGCGAAATAAAATGGTGAAAATTACGAGCCTTTCGATGGCTATTTTTATAGTATCATCTCCCATATATACTGGGAGCTGGTGTTCGGAGGAGTCCCGGGGTGGGGCATTTCTCACCAATATTGGAAGTGGTGGCCGCGCAGCAATCATATTGTTGCGATGTATATTGTTATGAGGGCTTATAAATGTTTATGGGTGCTCGTGTCATATTCATCATGTCTTCTGGGCGAGAAAAACAGCTGATTAATACAGTCGAATGGTTATGGCGTTGTGGCAGGTTTTCCGAAGGATTGTTCAATCGAGTTGCATTCTTTCGGGGTGGAGTCATTTGCTAATTAGAGTTGCATTCTTGGTTGGTGTTATTTACTGAAATGTTAAAGCCAGCTTTCACGACTTTTGCTAGAACATTGCTGCCGAAATGCTATAAAAAACTTCAGAAGATTGTCGTAGAAAAGATTCACGTAGCAATGAAAGAATCTTCATGTAATGAGTTTCAGTGAGCACTCACTGAGAGAGAGAGAATCAAAAATAGATCAAAGAATTTTCAAACTCACATATACATTTGAAGTAAAAACGTCAGAAGCCGCAAAACGTAATGTCACTTTTTGCGTCCGACCAATAAGCATAACCATAGGTGCCCACCCGCAGTTGCTACTCCGTTATTGACCAGGACCTTCAGAAGTTACATCCACGAGCCGTGGAAGATAAGTGGGAGCTATCATTCCTCGCTTCGCAACTTCTCAAAGGCCCCTATCATGCTGATCAATACCGGCGCCGGCCACGACCAGTGGTAGGGTCACGGGGAAGTGGATGGGAATGTTAGTCCGATACTTGAGTGATAGAGACCGCCCAATCGACTGCATCTCCGACAAAGTATCACATGAGTTTTGAGGGGGTTAGTAGATGGGTATGAGGTCAGGACTCACGAGTGGCAGTGATGTGACCATGAGTATTTTGTTTATCGGTTGAAAATTTTAAATCTTAGGCAGCCGGCTGCGGATAGATAGATAATTGATTATTTAAAAAGTTTTTTTTTTATCGAACGCGTGCCAGCCGAGCAGTAGTGCTATGGGCTGGACTTATCAGTATATTTTTACTGTTTTTACAATTTAGATAACGCGAACAAATTTCAAAAATAGTAAATAAATTACGCTTTACTCTTCATAAAATCGATAGTTTGATGAGTTAACATTAAAACTGCCAGTTGGAATAATTTTTTACGATCATTTACGACGAAAATTATCGCGAAAAAACTGGACTGCGTGTTCCCTGAAGCACTGCACTTATGATGTCATTATTCAATTATAATAACCAATTACCATCACCTTCGTAATAATCGTGGCCATGCACACAAACAGCGACACAAAAGAAATGAAAATAAGCATGCAAAAACAAGACAGCGCGTCCCCGTGGTCAGCGCACTAATCTGTCACTTTTTGCGTCCGACCAATGTTTGTAAACATTGTGAAAATAATCAAAACAAGTTGTTTAGTAGTGTGCGTAACACCGTGTAAAACTTAAAATTGATAATGTTTGACAAAATCGAGATTATTTCAAATTTGAGATCGAGTATTGTGGATCTGTAAATAAATTATCGGATGATTAGCAACTAAAAATCAGTAACAGCTGATCATGAAGTGCAAAGAAGCATTTGAAGATCATTTTCCAAGCAAAATAACGGTATTTTTAAACATCATCGCTTCAATTACAGCTATAACGTGAAGGTCGAAGCGGCGCGACCTGCATATCGCAAGACTCGCTTACCACGAAACATTTAATTGATAATAGCTCCGATTGAAACGCTGAAATCGTGTCTATTTCACCAGCCTTCACCGGAAAAGCTATGGCGATCTCGAGATCTATCGCGTGCCGTTTTAAAATCTAACGACGATTTAATAACTTAATTGCAACTTGCTTGTGATTACTACACAATATTGATTAATTCTTTTCTTCTCCATTCCAGGCGAGTTCACAGTACTCGGCGTCCCGGAAAAACGTCGGCATCTTCGGGCTGAAGCACGAGGTGTTTTTTCTGAACCTGGAGGACGGCTACTTCGGCTGCCAGGTCAACGAGTCCACAGACTATCTGCAGCTGTACGAGCTGTCCAAGCTGTGTGATGGCACATCGGACTGCTACATGGGCTCCGATGAGCTTAGAAATAAGTTAAAATGTACAAGTAAGTATCGGGCGCGGGATCACGCGACGACCTGGTCCTAGTAGGCCCAACTCTAATCACTTCCTTGTTCTTCTTGCTCTCTCTCTCTCTTGCAGATGATTGTGATAAAGATGGCACGGCCTGCTCGAACGGAGCGTGCCTAGAAGGCCAATGCCATTGTAATGATGGCTTTGGAGGTTGCAATTGTCAAGTTCCAGGTAAGTTGGCCGCCGCCGACGTGATCAAGAACAATCACCCAAAAGGGTCGTTGGGATAAAGTTCCTTTCGCCAAGGCTGCTCGATCACCGCCGCCGCCGCGCGATTATCGTCATCTCGTGTAGAAGGGGTTCGGATCAGACCGGAGAACACAACTGGGGAAGAAGACCGTATCTCGCAAGACATTGTTCCTAGCGCCCCGGACAGGTCCGTTCCGTACTCGCCCGTGCAGAATGTGGCGAGTTGTGTGTAAAACGAACGAAATAATTCAGGGCCTTCACCGGTTGTGGCAGGTTGAGATATTGGACGCGCAACAATGGAGTGACCTCTTCGGGTAACCAAATCGGCGCCAAGCCAAAATCCCGTTACGCGTACTACTGCTGCCCCCGGGGATGCAAAACAAGTAGCATTAGCACCAGTAAATAACCGAAACGTTCTCCTCCCACAACAAATAACAGACCCATCAGAGTAGGCCGTCAGCCCGTCATTAGCATAGAAGCGATCTTCTGCAGAAGCAGGCCATGTTCGACCGTGAAGAAGACGAAGAAGGCCATGATCGTCGTGATCTGCGCCCTCACCCGCTGGAAGCCGCTGAGATTCTATTGCCTACTGGCCCCGTGACACTTGAAGGGAACGAGAAGAAAGGTAAATTAGTACCTTTCTCCGTCCGCAGGACGGATCGGGCCCGAAAATGCCACGGGGTCATTGGGGCCTCCAGAAGCGCGGTCGTGATCCCCGCTGAAGGGAGGGTGTGATACAAATTAATAAAGCGATCCGTGCATGTAACACTTTTGCCGAGCGGGTTAGGCAAGAACATTCTTGGACCTCTGGTAATAACAGAGTGCGCGGGGTAAATCCAGCACGCGGAAGCACAACATTGGATTTACAGTTAGCGAGGCTGGCTCATTTTGAATGGGGCGAGAGAGGTTCGTGACTTGATTGGAAAATATCAGCCGAACACTATCCGTGTGAAAGGGTCACCGGATAATTGAAGACGCCACGACTTGGGCATTTCAAGTGTTGACCAACTCTACACTTCTTCGAACAGAACTTCTCTTTGTTAATGAGCAACATTTGAAACATATAAATTAGTTTATGAGTCGAGGAAAAAAAATTTTGACATCACGTTTACCAAAACTGAAAATCAAGCTCTTCAATTCCCAATATCACCAACCCCGTAACACCTGGTTCCAGTTAATTTGGACTAAGTGGCACTCTAATTAACAATCCATCCAGAATAGACGGCCGGGGTAGATCTTGATATAACTGAAATAATAATAGCCCATTTTAACACATTCTCCCCTCTCCAAACACCCAACCTTCCTCGCAACCCCCCCGTCAGTTGATTTCAACTTTCAACGGCTCATATAGCCCCGTCCCAGTCCTACCTGCTGACCACAATCAGCAATCAACATGATCGTGTAGACATGCTAGCTAGAACACGAAACCGGGCAGGCGCAGTGCGCGATCAAGAACTTTACCTTTCGCAAAAAAAAAAAGAATCTCCAGCTCCCCCCACCAAGAACTGGCGGACGCGGACGCGGGAGGGTACAATCGATCGTAAATTCCGATAATCATCGCGGCGCGACTATCGACCGGCATTGTCGGAGCCCCCGGTGGGGAGTTCTGGGGATCTGCTAGAACACAGCGCGCGCGGGTCAAGCCGTGTGCGTCAAAAGTTTCTCTCAAAATCAGCCCGAACGGAGAATGTTCAGAACTTTAACGAGATGATAGCCGGCATCATGACGGGGTAAAATTTTCCGCGTGTTTACATTGTTTAGAATTTAAATAATAGTATTTACCATATCGATCGCGATGTAGGGGAAAGGGGGGGAAGTAAGATAATAATGGCCGGAGAGGAAGATGGTGCGCGATAATGGTGGTGATCGACTGGTCCTCAGTTTGGCAGTTTAGCACGGCGAAATTGGCGGAATGATACCGATTTTTTTGGCTCGAGAAGAAGAAAGATGATAACCAACGATTGATTGTGTTTTTTTTTCTATTCTAGACGAAAACGAGTGTAAATATCGACCCTGTGACGTTTTCGCACACTGTACAAATACTTTAGGTAGCTTTACTTGCACCTGCTTCCCGGGCTATCGGGGAGACGGCTTCCAGTGCGTGGGTAAGTAACTGAACTTGTTTTTTATCCTCTAATTTGTGCAACCAACTAGCAGCAATATCAATCACATTAATTCAGACCCAAAGATCTGAAACATGCAACACCTGAAAAGAATATTCTTACTTAAAAAACTCTTAAAAATAAGAAAATTTGGAATGATCCGATATGTTTTAAAATTTTAAATGATTTTCAGAATTTCGTAAAATTTTAAAAAGGAACAAGACAAGACACTTATTGTTTTGGCAAGATTTAAAAAAAACATGGAGACACAAAAAAAATAATTGAAAAATTCCAAAATTCGACAGATTTGAAAACTAGTGATTCTTCAGATTCAGATCTCTAGATATTTGAAGAAAAAAATTTAAAAAAAATCTCTTCTAAACTTCCGAAAAACAACAATAAGTAAACAACATTTTAGCATTTACCATATCGAAATTCCTGTCAAAATCTTGAAAAGTCTTTTATGGCGATTTCATTTCGCCGTTATCTCGCGTAAGAGAGAAAATCATTTCGATTTTTCATTTACATCCATACAAATCCTTTTTTTTATTTTCACTCTCACAGAATGTTCGATGATTTTTTAGTTCAGTATTTTCCAACGACACAAAACTATTTATGTCCGGGACCGTGGTGTAGGGTTAGCGTGGTTGCCTCTCACCCAGTCGGCCTGAGTTTGATCCCAGAAGGATTCCGGTGGCAAATTTTGAGACGAGATTTGTCTGATCACGCCTTCCGTCGGACGGAAAGTAAATGTTGGCACTGACGAATATAAAATGTTAGGTCGTTAGCTCAGTCCAGGTGTAGGATTCGTCTCCCTGGGTTCTGCCTCGGTGGAGTCGCTGGTAGGCAGTTGGACTCACAATCTAAAGGTCGTTCGTTCCAATCCCGGGGTGGATGGAAGCTTAGGTGTAAAATGAGGTTTGCAATTGCCTCAACAATCAAGCCTTCGGACACTTAGTTTCGAGTAGGAAGCTCGCAATCGAGAACGCCAAGGCAATGCTGTAGAGCGTATAATTTGATTTTTTTAAACAATTTAAAGTTATGATGATTTTGATCATTTTTCAGTCGTCAGAAGCTGTCAGATGATTCATAAAAGTGAATTGGTTTCTGAAGAAAAGTATCAGATTATTTGAAAACGAAAGATTCAGAAAAATTCTAAAGATTTGATAGAAATATATTTTGAAAGCTTAGTAATAATTTAAAAGTTGTCTCAAACGAACGAACAACATATTTAAAAAAAATAAGGTAAAATCAAATTTAGATGAATCTTTCTAGATTTTCCAATAATTGTAAGAATCAGAAGATGTTTACGATTCCATGGAATTAAATAATAACAATGTTTCCAAATGTTTTTAGAAATTATACAAATCCTCAAATTAACATTTGTAACTTTATTTGAAATGTTTAGCAAAAATATGCTATACGATTCATAAAGTTTGAACAAAATTAAAGTTTCCTTAAACCAGGAAAACATACAAAATATTAAAAAAAAAAATCTCGAAATTTAAATTCATAAGAAGATCAAAAGAAAAAAAAAATATAAAAAAATACATTTAGAAAATTATGGTTTGCAAGAATGAAAAGGATTTTTAATAAATAAAATTTTAAATTATTAGAATAAAAAAAAAAACAAAAAAAAAATAGCATAGCAACTAATAACTAATAATTGAGAGATTCGAAAAATGTGAACGATTGAAGTATAAAGAATGATTCAAAATTTTAGGATGTTTAGAATATTTGATAAATTCGTGTGATTTAAATCTAATGGCTCACAAGATTATTTTTTTCAAAAATTTAAATGATATGAGAAATGGAATAATTTTGTATATATGAAAAATCCAAAGCTTTAAAAAATTTGGCAGATAAAAAAGTATGAAAATCTGGATGTTTTAAAGAAATTAAAAAATCAAAAATCTTTAAATTTTGAAGATTTGTTAAATTTGAAGAAATTTGAAAGTTTTGATAGATCTGGAAGATTTGAAAGAATCAAAAGTTTGGAATACTTTAGTAGATTTGAATTCTCTGATTGATTCAAATTGCAAGTCCAGACTCGATTACCGAAGTCTTAGGAAAAAAAACATTTCGGGTAATCGAAGCTTTAGGTAATCTAATCAAGATTTATTTTGGAGGTATTTTATGTTTTTGAGCCACCTCAAAAATGGGATCGCAGAACTCAAATTGGATGTTAAAAGTGAACAATTTCCATGATCAAGAATGGGAAAAGTCGAAAAAATCATGAAAATTTTGAAGCTATGGCATTTTTTTTATTAATTTAGATGATTCAAATATTTTAAATAAATTTAAAATTCAAAAATTTGGAAAAATTTAAGAGATTTGGATGAATTTGTTTCTAATATCAGTATAATTGAGAATATTCTGAAGATTTGATCGATTATGAAGATTTGTTAGATAAGACTTGAAACAAAAAAAAATCAAAGGATTAGAAAGAATTTGGAAATTTAAAAACAAAAGTATTAAAAAATGCGAAGCAAAGAAAAAATGAGAATCAGAATTCTGAATAGTTTCATAAATCGGAAAATTAAAAAATTATAATATTCAGGCGTTATCAGCCGATTAGAATATTTTAGAAGATTCAAATGTATCTAAAGGTTGCAATAAAACAATTCAACATTCAGACAAATTTACTTCTTGGAATCGTTTCCGAACAATTTTGAGTAAGATCTTAATATCACAAAGATCGTAAAGATCTAAAAACGCACAGATTCCAAAGGTTCAACGCTCTCGACGCGTCCCAAAAACATTAAAGTTCTGCACATCCACTCGCGTCTTCTTCTGCTCAACCTCAAATTTGCCCTCAGGGCGCGCAATCCAACCGCCGCAGCCCAGCTGGTGCCTCAACATAGCGGTCGTCTCCGCTCGGCTTCGATCATCATTACGTTAAGTTGCTTGTAATCTCTTCTGTCGCGCGCTGCTGGAGCACGCGTTCGTTAACCTCTCGTGCAGATTGCGTTCGGCGATCAGCACGTGATTTTGCGCGCTCCGTGTGTCTCCGAGGATGTCTGCCAGCCACACGTGTAGGCACATGAAGTCTTGGTCTGGTGGAGTGAAGGCGTTGATAATTGTGTACTCTCTGTTATGGCTTTATGACGAGGGAGCATTATGAGTCGGTCGGTTCTTCTTCCAGAACTCCGGTGACAGCAATTAAGCAAGTGCCACCTGTAATTACGTCACTCCGCGCGCCGTCGTCATCATCCAACTCGACAATGGCCATGCCCCGATGTAATCGCCAATTCTAACGAGTTGTTTTTCCTCGCCGTCAACAAACAAGCCAGCGAAGAGTTCTTGACGTCGTCGTAAGAGATCGCCAAAGTAATTGAAATAGCGCTGACAATTGTCCAATTATTGTCTACCCGGGGTTGGTCCTTCGGGAGGGACCGCCACCTCCGGGAGCTATTTTTAGCGTAGGTCGGGTCGCGGCCATGTCAAGTTTGGCTTCTGACAGCTACCGCTTCTTGGTAGTCGCGGTCGTCGCTGCTGGCCCGGAGTTGGTTGGACGGCTCGGTATGATGTTATCAGTGTCATCTGCTTTATTATGTTCCAGTGAAGTGCACGACTGACTGGCAGGCAGCTATGGCATGATGATTATGACGGCAGGCATGATGACATGTGCTTGCCGACTTGGTTGACGGCTTCAAGGGAGGCTCGATTTCTGGGAAACGGCGGCATCCAAGAGCGCTGAGAGTAGAGCACTCGTTATAAAACGATTTATTTAATAGCTTTGAACAGTATTTCAAGCAGGACTGCTACTTCGACTCCAACGACTACTTCCGTACCACAGTGATGAAAATTTTATAAAAATTCTGACTGAAACTCTGATATGTATACGAAATTCCACAATCCAAAGGCAATCAGCAAATTTTTTTAAGCTTTCTGGGATCAAATTGATTACATAATGATATGCCTTATATCAATCCATTTAAGCAGCTAATCGATCGAACTAATCAATTGAACCTCAGCATCATCATCATCATTACCGGACGGGAACAAGCACTAAACCTGACAGCAGCACTCTGACAAACCCCTTGTTACTCATTCTTATTAAATCAGCTAAGACGACGTCGGCCCGCAAACAATCACCATAATGAAGACAAGATCCATTCCAATCAATTTAGCCATTTATCGATTAATGGCCGCGAATAAATATATCTCTATCAAGTGGGACTTCCCCAAGTAGGTCTTTCAAGCCCGCGGCACACAATTGTCCCACCCGGCCGGGGGTCCCGGCAGAACCTCTTTAATTTATCATTTGTCAAAGCGTCCGGAATTGACTGCTTGAGTTGAGCGATTTGCGACCACCGGAGGAAAGACTTTCAAATTCACAATCGATTACCATCGAGCGGTAGTCGTTGGAGATTCGCGATTTGCCCACCCGGCTAGTGAGGACTACCGCTCAAGACAGGACTCAAAGATCCCAAGATGACCCGTTTACGATAAAGACGAATCTCGCACCGTTAATGGTTTATGACGTGTGCGTGTCGGACACAACTTCCCAAGAAGATTTATCGTTCTTTTCGGTAACGGGTTCCGTTGTCACACCACGGATCTTCGCCTGGGTACAACTTGATTACCATCCTCACACCCAGAACCGAACCTGTCGAACTCGGAGCTTATCGGTGATGACCGTTCGGGTCATCACGCGATCACGCCGCATTAACATTGGAATGGGTCGTTTTTGTTTACTCTTTTTTCGGGATTTCCCCTGTTTCGATCATCGACGACAGGTTGGGGGCTTCCGTTGAGGTTTTATGGCCGGTCGTCCCTTCTACTCCGGATTACCCCCTCATTATTGTTTTTTTTACGATAATGATGGATGATGGCTGTCCGGGGCTCGATTACCGTTTGGTTGGCATTTCGGTTTCTAACCTTTATTTGCTTATTGTTGGTAAATATGGGCGGCGAAGTGACCGCGTTGTAAATCAAAGGGTCATAAAGTGGTGGCTTCTGTCACTGAAGGGGCGTCCTCCAAAGAGTGTTAGTGATGAAACCAATCCATCTTTTGCTACTTGGCCTGGGGTGTCCAACGGATGCAATCGACCTGCCTGTATCATCTTGTTGATGCGACACACTACAACTCCGTTGGTTTGACATCAAATCTAGGAATTTATTTGAAAAGGTCCTATTAATCCAACATCTATAAACGTAATAACTTTACAAATGTTGTTAAACAAACAACAAATCTAGCAAAAAATAGTATTAAGGACAATTTAGAAGTGTTAACAAAGAATCTATCCTGCTCGTTCCTAACGTAAATATCAACTGACGTAAGAAGGATTGACTCTTTGTTTACAATTCATCATTGGCTCATTTACATTGTTTTGCCTGAAATAATAGACCAATAAAAAAAAGTCGAGACGGAGTTTGCGGTTTTAAAGAGGTCCAAAAAAGATCTGGCTGCAATTTGTACTGATTTGACGTTTGCTGAGGGTAGCAAAAGTTTGGTTATGTTACTGCTTGTAAAACAACAATAGCAAAATAACACAATTCTGTTTTACGCTGTGTCATCATTTGACAGCTCGCGTGCACTGTTTACATGGTAAACGCGCATTGTTAAACTTATTTCGGTAGACCCGCGGTAGAATTTCTTAAAATAAGTATTTAGCATCGAACTGTCAAAATTTGACCACATTGATCACAACAAAGTCTGTGGGGACAGTGATCAATTTTTGACAGTTTTAAAAGGGCGTTATCTTTTATGTAAACAAACAGTAATTCCCGCAGGGTTGAACATCAACAGCTGAGTTCTCCAAATCCAAAGAAGCGAAATTACCGACTCAACTATCTTCAGCACCCCTGCTACACCATGACCTGCGACCACTTGAAGTTCAACCTTCAGCGCGCAGGTAACGGAGCTTGGGAGAGTACATTTGCCTCCGCTTTTTAACACACATGTTCGAAGAACAACGCAGAGCAGAAAAAAGGGCACATGTGTACACACGGGGTGAAAAACCACGGAATCAAAACAAACCGGAGAAAATTATTCACCTCTTCCGCATCGCGGGCACTGTTTTTCCCGCGCTTCCTCACGAGAGAGTTCATGTACTCTGTTTTTATACTCGATTCGATTCCCATCTTCGTGAAGAGGAACCAGGGAAGAGGATCCCGGAAAGTGGGGGAAAGTACTCTATGGAACAATGAGTTCCTGGTTCTGAACACGACTTTTGCGTCCGCGCACTGGCCATGAAGAATGCATAATAGAATGCCTTTTTTCTAGCTTCGTCATCTTCTGATGCGCCCTTAACCTCAAAATTACGATCGCTGGTTGTACGCGCTGCTCAGTTCCATCCAGTACCCTCTGGGAGCAGTCGATAATGACTGTACCAACTGCGCGCGGGAAGAAACCGTGGCAGAAGGGCAATGCACCGAGGTACAACTTTATGACTAGATCGGTCGCTACGCTCGAGAACCTCTTTCTCCTCCTCCCCGTGTGGAATCCGATCGATCTTTTGCAGGCAGCGACCGGTAGCGCACCTCTTCGGTGCATATCATCGCGGCCGTGATCGCCAAGTGACATGAGAGGCATTTTAATTGGGATCAACCGTTATCCCGAACGCGGAAGCCGGTATTGCGCGGCGCGATTCGGTCCGCAGTGACAGACCTATGATTTGCCTTTCACCACACCCGCGGGACTCCCGCGAACCCGGTGATTACATCGCTGGTTCCGAACGTGATGCAACGGTATTAGCATTCCACGCCGGGATCGTAAATCTTGGACGCACTCTCATTTCATCGCCCTGCGCTCCAGATTGGAGTCGGCGGAGCCGGACGAAGGAGCAGACGTAAACATAACCTATAAAAATCAAGTCAACTCTATATTCTTGGGAGATCACAGCGGCGCGGTAGCGCCGATGACCAGCGTAGCGCTAGGTTTGTTCTATCAGTTAATAATTCTGTATCTCCATCACGTCGGCGGTATGGATTTATGGCTCGGGTAATCAGCGCGTCCATTGAGGGATCGCGTGGTAGTAAATATTTCTCCTCCACGACGTCGGGATTAGAGTAACTGTACCATGGAACGAGTGCGTCACGTGCTTTGACATGGTCCTGTCCCAACGCCCGCCACAGGGTGGTGGTGCAAGACTTTGTAGTCTTGGAGAATATTAATCACCGACGGGTTGGTAGAACTAGGCCGCAGGGATTCGCACAACGAGGTCGTCGTCGCTAAGGCAACCGGTAGTCCGAGACTAGTTTTTGGTCCCGCGTGGTCATTAATTATGACACTAAACCGGCGAGTAGGAAACTGGGTTTGGCGGTTTGTAGATCGGGGCGGCAAAGATTGCAACATTGTGGAGTCTGGTTCGGTCGGTTGATCTTCGGGGACTTCCTCAGGACTGAGGAGTCGGGTAACTTTTTAACGACACCGACTTTTCAAGATTTGTTGACTACGAATTTCACTCCAACTCAATAGCATTTTCAAATCTTGGTTCGAAAAGGAATTCTGTGAATATACTAAACCAACTCAAATGCATAGCTACAAATTGAATTCTCGGTCGCTACCTCCTAAGCCGTCACTCTACAACTAAATCAGATTCACGCCCCGTGTAGTACTACACTTCCACCGAACAACCCCAGAAGTGGTGATATAATCGTATACGCCACTCACATCCATCTGTCTTCTTCCAACTTGTTCCTCCTCACCGAGATCGCACTGACGACCTGCACATGTCTTCGGTGTCAACGCTGCTGCCGTACGGCTCACGTGTTCCCTCTGTGTCGAGTCTCCTCACACACACACAACAGCAAAGGGGGGCGTAGATTTGTTCTCACTTTACCCGGCGCGCTGTTTCCGTGATCCATATGGGGTTCCTCGGGGTTGGGCAAGTCGTGACGGAGATGTATCCTTATCGAATTGGATCACCCCTACCGCGTGCTTCTGCACGGAGGAGGGGCGGATCTGGATGTTCGCTACACAACTCGCGCAACAATCAGTGCGGCCGAATCTCGTGGGGTGCGGGGTTGTGGCAATAAAAATTAGCTCCCAGCAGCTTCTTGGCTTGTACGACGGGGCCTCGTGTTGATTGCGGTGGACCGATCAGTGAGCTGAAGTTGGCATGTTCTCGCAAATCATTCCCGCACGTTCGGGGGCAAGATCTGCGTCACGTGAGTGTGTTTGTACGCTACATATGCAGATCGTGTTGACCTTTGGACAAACCCCGCGCGGACACGGGAGTTCATCGCGATGGACATTCCTGGTGGGAAACACACACATCAACGCACATTACCGATTGGGCACGGCCCGTAAATCTGCTGACCGAACCGACTCTAGAAAGGGGTGGACGCTGGTAATGAGGTCGCTATCGCTACGCAGGGAATCTATAAATATTTGAAAATCCTGGCCTCAACCAGCCACATGCCCAGCGAAGAATTTGCGCGGCACAAATTGCTGGGAGATAAATCACCTGCTGCGGCGGCCGCCACCAAGCTGCTTCTTCGGTTGCCCTGGCGGATGCACACATTTGCACATTCCGACCAACCGGGAATCGCTCTCCAAGGGTCCCCCCTCGCTCACAGCGGGGCATCGCGCCACAGCAGATATGCGCAGCCGATGGATTTATCATATACGCCTGTGGCGAGCGAAAATTGACAATCCGATTTGCGCGAGCGCGCCCGCCCGGTATCTTCATCGATTGCAGGTCTTAGAATGGCTACAAATTGGGCTCGGAATAGCTGTGCGGCCGGCCGGCTACCGATTAGATCATTTGTAAGCGGGGATTGTGCGGGCTCGCAACCCTTTCAGCGCGAAATGGTCTTTCTCGTATTACGTGAGCAACGCGACGTTCCGCTGATCGGCGGGTGATTTAAGTTCATGGCCGATTAGATACCATTAAGCTTGATGTATGCCGAGATTAGAAGGGTGCACTCAAGTAATGGGCTGAGAAATGCGATCTAATCAATTGGTTTTAAGGGAGCAGCAAAATTTATTTGATTGCTCGTAAAACTAGTTAAGGGGCATTTGATTGCCAAGAGATGAGCATTTATCGATTCCCGACTTTTTGCATTTTATTACAAAAAATGTTACATAATCCACCTTTGTTGCCTTTTCACATTTGTGTTTCGTTTTCCTCGGAAAAAAGATATCTCTTCGCAGTGTTCCCAGAATGTCGCCATTTCCATCCATAGTTACAACATCCGGCCTTTACGGTTAAAGTTACGAAGGTTTGCCAGATCTTCAAAATTCACGATTTGTTGTTGCCTTCTTATTCCAAAATTGACAAACTTACGGGCCCAATCCTACAACAATCTATTTGTAAAAATATTCAAACTTTGTTGCAAAATTATTTTGTAGACAGGAACTTTAGGCGATGAATCAAAAATTATATCGATAGCTCTCGTAGATTTTTCCGGAGTCATTTTCATTAAAATGCACTACATCCCATGAAAAGTTCGACAAACCCTGAACAAGTGACTTAATTTTAAGACAGGGTTGCCAAGAAATTTTTGTTTTTTTTTTTTATTCTGGCAGTTCTAGATTTTGATTCCATCGTTTGCATGTGCAGATAATCTTTTCAAGTATCAGCCCAACTGATGGAAGTGAAACTTCCCAATTCACTACCGTTCCTTCCTCTTCCCACAAACTTCAAAGCCAACGCGCGCACTCCATTGAGAGTGAAATGGGCTGCCGGCAAGTCTCCGAAAAACGGCAAGCGACGAACCCCCCAATTTGCATACCCAACTCTCACTCATCTCCCACCCCAGATTGCCATCGCCCAGGTCACTTTCACTTCCCAGCCGCAGCAGAAACAGTGCAGCAGTAGTGATCCAAATTAGAAAGCATAAACCAGAACGAACCGAGCGCGAAAATGGCGCGTGGAGGTGTGACCGCGTGTCAGAGCAGAAGCTTCAGCAATCAACCTAATTTTCCGGCGGCAAGTATGACCCACTAATCCGAGACGACGCAACCCTGACCTGGATAACGCGCGCGAGCAGCAGAAAAAAAACAAAACCGGCCCCGGGGGAAACCAACAACTTCAACTCCACCTTCACTTCTATTCATGCGAGGGGGAAAACACACACTCACTTGAAGAGCTCCAGAAAGACTAAGAAATTAGATCAACATCACGTCGTGGGTTGCTTCGGGGGGCCGGTTTTAATCTTCCAGCGCGCTCGCTTCCAGGCCAAAACTTGCGCCGCCGCCGCTCTCTTCCGTTACAATTACGTAAAACAAGCTCTCGGGAACAACCCGGGGATCAAGAGCAAGCAAGCAAAAACGAGCGACAGAGTTTTATGTTTAAACAACTCGCTGAAAAACAAACTGTTTATGGCGTTTGATAATCATCTCGGTGAGCGCGAGTTCCAGGGTCCTCGGGCGGCGCCGAACCAGGTCGCAAAACGGTCCCGCCGGGGCCGTTTAGCACGTAGGCGGATTATGAGATGCTCACATGTGACTACAAAACAAGACCTGGGTCGCGAGCGCGAAGACAAAAAGCCTCTCCATCATCGACCGCGCAAAGATTGTACGGGCGCACGCGGGACAAATGGGATTTATATGTAAATTCCTCCTCCCTACCCCCATTAGCGATGGGGAACCGATGATAAACGTGCCAGGGTCATCCGCGCGGAGTTGCTCCAGTTTTCTGGGGTTGACCCAGAAAAAAACGCGCACTCGCTCTTACTAAAAAGTGGATCGAAAAGTGCAGCACTTTTCACAAGGAAGTACAATGGGCTGGCAGCAGCGCCCTCTTCATCAAGTGAAGTGTGATGACCGTGCAAGATTCTGCACGTGGTACCGCACACACGTTCTGACCCCGCGGATGAGGTGGGAAAAGTGACCCTTTTCTCACCTACCCCTTTTTGTGTAGACTTTTGAGACACATCGCACGGAGCTAATTTCAGGTTAACAAACTGTCGCTCAATTATGCTGAAGCAGGAAACCAATCAATAGCAAACAGCTCGTGGGGGTTTGCTGGAACTACACTCGCGGTAATTGTCACTTAATATTAACGAGTGTCATCCAGCACACGGTGTCGGGGTGAGGTTGGATGACCCGCGTGTTAACCCGGGGCTGCTGTACAAGAATAGGTGTTTCCGCAATTAGACTACGAATTCATTAGCACTTTTTAAGCACGAAATCATTAGTGTGAAACCGGAAGAGTTGTTTCGAGCACAGCAAGTGCAGAGACATTTACATTTTTTACACAAAATCAGCAAATTTTGAGCCAAATCAAAAAATAGCGGGAGCATAACAAATTTTAAATACAGTTTTAGAATTGATGACATTATTAAAACATGATCTTTTTTTAAATAAAAGTTTTAAGTAAAAGATCGATTTATGGAGTATTAAGACCTCACAGTGAACAGAATGCGGTTAATTTAATACTTATTGGCGAGGGAATGTAAAGGCGCTAGCGAATGCTGCATAGCATTGACATTTTTAGCACATCAAATATTTCACTTTAAATGTTCAATAAAACGAATATTGACTACTTTAAAAAAAATCAAAATCAAATTATTCGCTCTACAGCATTGCCTTGGCGTTCTCGATTGCGAGATTCCTACTCGAAACTAGGTGTCCGAAGGCTTGATTATTGAGGCAATTGCAAACCTCTATTTACACCTAAGCTTCCATCCACCCCGGGATTCGAACTAACGACCTTTGGATTGTTAGTCCAACTGCCTACCAGCGACTCCACCGAGACAGGACCCAGGACTGTTGCAAGATTTATGATCGATCTATTTATTCGAGAAGATCAGACTAATTGTTCAACTTAGCTGGTGCAATAAGTTCTATGCTTTTTTTTTATTCTTTCAATAATGATTAAAAAAACTATTTTTAAATGTTTTTTCGCTCCTCAAAAATAACTTGCAAAATGAGAACAGTTCTAATAAGAGCAGTTCTTTTATATAGAAAGACCTCTACATTCATTCTTTAAAAACAACCTATATTTGGTGTATTAGTACTTTTTTGTTTGTCCTTTATTAAAAACATGAGCAGTTCTTTAATCAACACTTCCAAATTTTTGAAACCACTTATTCTTGATTGTCATAATATTTTGGTGAGTTTTTTTTTTCATTTTCAAACAAATACAGTTTTCCGAAAACAGTATGAGTTCTATTTTTTATATTTGTGCAGTTTTTAAATAAAAACTAACTTAATCCACCTATGTGGTTAATGCCTTCCTCACTTTTTACCAACAATGGGTAATATGAGTGGTTTGGACACATATTTCAGCTATTTTTTTTAGGTCCAGAAAAATAAGTACACAGATATAACTTAAGTTGTCATAACTCGAGACAGGGTTGCCAGATTTTCTATTATGTGGACTCGTTGGAAAGGTCTCTTGATTACCTAACCAACGATGGGTCGGTTGATGGTTCCGGACATCGTTTACATACATTTAAGTGAGATCCGGCTTCAAAAAAGTACATAAATATCACTTAAGCGGTCATAACTTGAGACAGGGTTGCCAGATTTTCAATTATGTGGACTCGTTAAAAAGGTCTCTTGATTACCTAACCAATGATGGGTCGGATGATGGATTCGGACATCGTTTACATGCATTTAAGTGAGATCCGGCTTCAAAAAAGTACATAAATATCACTTAAGCGGTCATAACTTGAGACAGGGTTGCCAGATCTTCGATGTTGTGGACTCGTTGGAAAGGTCTCTTGATTATCTAATCAACGATGGGTCGGATGATGGATCTAGACATCGTTTACATGCATTTAAGTGAGACCCGGCTTCAAAAAAGTACATAAATATCACTTAAGTGGTCATAACTCGAGACAGGGTTGCCAGATCTTCAATTATGTGGACTCTTTGGAAAGGTCTCTCGATTACCTAACCAAAGATGGGTCGGATGATGGATCCGGACATCTATTACATGCATTTAAGTGAGATCCGGCTTCAAAAAAGTACATAAATATCACTTAAGTGGTCATAACTTGAGACAGGGTTGCCAGATCTTCGATGTTGTGGACTCGTTGGAAAGGTCTCTTGATAACCTAACCAACGATGGGTCGGATGATGGATCCGGACATCATTTACATGCATATAATTGAGATCCGGATATATGTAAAAACACATTTTTATACATAACTTTTGAACTACTTATCGAAACTTCAAACAATTCAATAGCGATGTATGGGACCCTAAACCAAGTCGAATGCAACTGGTTCGATCAAAATCGGTTCAGCCAGTGCTGAGAAAACTTGGCAAGATTTTTGAACACATACAAACATACACACACACACACATACACACACACACACACATACACACACACACACATACACACACACAGACATTTGTTCAGTTTTCGATTCTGAGTCGATATGTATATATGAAGGTGGGTCTTCGAGCTTTTGATAAAAAGTTCATTTTTAGAGCAGGATTATAGCCTTACCTCAGTGAGGAAGGCAAAAAGTCGATATTCAAAATGTTTATTAAGCTTTTTTTTCTAGTTTTTAAAAGCAACATATTCTGGTGCGTTTTTATCCATTCTTTATGAAAAAATATCTTTGAAAAAGAAAGACGTATTTCTCAAATATTTTGTAAGTTTATCCATTCTTGAAAAACAATCAATTGTTGCTGGTTGGAACATTTTTATGCATTTTATTTCAACCAGAGCAGTTTCTAAAACAAAAGTAAGACTCGTTAATTTTTTTTTCGATTTGTCTATCGTTTTTTAAGCTATCCTTGACGCCCGTAACATTTGTTTTTAGATTTTTCCATACTTTTAAAGATGAGTTCTACAAATCGGTCGAAAAATCTAGGGGCAAAACCAAATTTCAAAATTATACTAAAAATATTGATAATACAAGCTTAAAAAGACTTTGGACCTTACGTCCTTTCGACCTTTGTCCATTCGGCACATTGTCATTTTTTTCATAATCAGTACCTACTACTTTTGCCGTAAACACCAAATCGATTTTAAAATCTCTTCTCTAAATCTCTTATTTGACAAGCCAAAAAATGGTAAAGAGACTCGCATGAAAAAAAAAATCGATAAAATTTGCAAAATTCTAGATAATTACTCTTTTAGGATTATTGTTAAATATAAACACTATAAGTATACCTACAAAATTCCGAAGCAGCTCAAGCTTCACCACTTCTTGAAAGTAACTTTCAACCTTAAGTTGAATCCTATAGAGCTTATGGTACAATGCAAATTAACAATACCGTTGAACCCACCCAACTGCTACCGAACCGGCGCTTTCATTCGAACGGTCCATCGACAAATCATAGCCCGCAATGGCTTTGACAGGTCCAATGAAAGCCGATTTACTCTTACAATTATAAAAAAAAGTGACCATTCATTCCTCACGATTGCGCGCTCGGATGGATCTGATCGGTGTGCGCCACTTTCTTGGACAGCGAAATAAACCCCTTTCAAATTTATCACACCTTGAATTGTCGGACAAGAGCTGCTCGTTGGTTGCGCAAATTTTCATTCTCCTCCTACCCAATAAATCTTAAACATTTAAACCGTTTGCTTATCGCGCTTTTCTTTTTCTCTCCCAACAGATATTGACGAGTGTCAAGATCCAGCGATCGCCGCGCGATGCGTCGATAACGCGGAATGCTGCAACCTTCCGGCGCACTTTGTGTGCAAATGCAAGTCAGGCTTCGAAGGGGACGGCGAGGAACGGTGTACAGGTAAGCTGAGAAAGGAGAAGCGCGCGTTGTCATATCTGGACCACCGACGAACTTCCCGCGGTGATTTATGTAGTTTCCCGTCGGTGTACGATACCGGAGATGCACAAATTGGCGGCGGCGCGATTCCCGCTAGAACAATTGCGAAATCAATCATCCCGCAGGTCGCGTCGTAAATTTTCCCCACTCCCGATGGTGGCGGATTGCGCCACTTGGGACAACCGCTCACATGACACATTATCTAATACGGCGGTAATGGATGGTCCCTTAGAATTCGCTTCCTGGTTTGGTAAACCACAACGCGGAGAAGTTATTAAATTTCAACACCTTTTCAAAACGGGACCCGCCGCGAGGTCGGAAATTTATGGTTCTGTCTGGAGCGGTTGAACTCTCTCTCTCTATGTTTCTTTGGAGATCGTAACGCGATAGAGGAGTCCCCATAGAGTTGCTCGCGCCATTGTTCTTCTAGTATGGTTGTGGTATCAACGGGATAGAATCGACTCTTTTCTAAGGCTGGACTGCCTGGACATCGGATTCTTATCGCTTTAGGCCATCTGCGATCTTGAGTGTTATTTTTCATTGATGATTGCGATGGTTTTCTAAACGGTATTTTCACAACAAAGTTTCCAGACGACATCGAAAATAATTTCAATCTCTACATCCTGTATACCGGGACACCATTCCCATTCAATACATCAAGAATACAAAAGGGTTAAATCAACTGAGAAAATCCAACTAAACAGAGCTTCCAACATATGCAACCAAACGCAATTATACACTTCAGTAGCTCTCTATCCGGTTATGCTACTTCTGTGGTTTGAGTTCATGTTTGTTTTCCCGCCACCACCGCACTCCCTGGTCATGATTATACATTCATGTTGCCATTTCATACATTATTCTCGTCTCGAACTACCCCACCATTGTCATCGTCCTGATCTTCCACCGTACGCGCGGCTCCACCGTCCAATCACAAAGGAATCACGTTTCAGAGTGCGTTTCCTCATGATGATCGTCTCCGCCGAAGACCTCCTGCAAAGGTTGGACTTGTGCCGCGCATCTAAATTAAACAGAATCGATATAATGATATTACAATTGCGATTCCCTGACTTCCCTTTTATCCCTTTTATCCCCGTCCCGCCGCGTGGTTCAGAATAATAATTCAATTTAGCGTGTCATTCCGCCGTTTCGCATGTCATAACCTCACTTTTATGATCTTTCCTCTCCCTACCCGCGTAGACATCAACGAGTGTCTGGATCCTCAGGCGTGCGGCGTGAACGCCGAGTGCGTCAACGTGCCCGGCAACTACACGTGTCTGTGCCGGGACGGCTTCGTCGGCGATCCGTACAACGGGTGCGCCGACGTGGACGAGTGCGCCCAGCCGGGAGTTTGCGGACCAGGTGCCATATGTATGAATGTGGAGGGCGGTTATCGCTGCGACTGCCCCGCCGGATTCGATGGTGACGCACGCTCGGCCCAGGGATGCGCCGACTTTGACGAATGTACCCGTTCCCCCTGCGGACGGAACGCACTGTGCCGAAATGACGTGGGAAGCTTCCGGTGCGAGTGCCCGGAAGGATTCCACGGTGACGCGATGACGGACTGCCAAGGTAAGTGTGTGCGACGCCACTGGTGAGAGCCCGATCCATGTCTCCACCAAAGGTAGAACTAGGGTAGCTTCACTCTCTTGCACCTCCGTGTAACACGCAGGTTGTGAGCAAGAGGAAGCGTCGCTTACCAATAATCCCCGGTTAAGAATTGTACGCTTTCAAAACCCGCCATAAAACTAACAGCCATTTTCTCATTTCTTCATTTGCGCCCCAAATCATCACCAATTCGGATCACAAAAAAAAACACGCAACGGATGCCTAAATTGAACTAACCATCGGGCGCGCGCGCAACACGCCACCAACACTCAAAAACAAAACCACGCACGCACCAACACCACCACGCACAACACAAGATATTGACGAATGCTCGAATAACCCGTGCGCCGAGGGCGCCCAGTGCATCAACACGCCCGGCGGCTTCCGGTGCAGTTGCCCGGCCGGCATGACCGGCTCGGGTGACGGCCACTGCGACGACATTAACGAGTGTGCGAGGGCTAACGCTTGCGGAGAGAATGCCAAGTGCATCAACTTTCCCGGATCGTACAAGTGCTTGTGCCCGCAGGGCTTCCAGGGACGGGGTGAACTGTTTTGCAAAAGTACGTTTCAGATTGCTTGCCATTTATACCAACAAATACATTGAATTACAGGTTACACGTGATCGCGGAGGTCAGCCGGGTAGGGATTGTGCCAGCTGAATATGCCGCTTCAACAAAAGCAGCTGTTCAGCTTCCGAGCCCTACCCTGAAAGCCTCCGCCGATCACCGCTTCAACACACTCACTAATCCTCCACAATACACAACATACCATACCATTCTCCGTTGTAGATGTAAACGAATGCCTAGATAATCCGTGTGGGGAAAACGCAATCTGCACCGATACGGTTGGTAGCTTTGTTTGCTCATGTAAGCCAGAATACACGGGAGATCCATTTCGGGGCTGCGTCGACATCGACGAGTGTACGGCGTTCGACAAGCCGTGCGGCAACCACGCCATCTGCGAGAACGCCAACCCGGGCTACAACTGTCTGTGCCCGCAGGGTTACGCCGGAAAGCCGGACCCGAAGATCGCTTGCGAGCAGGCGGACGTTAACGTGCTCTGCAAGAGCAACTTTGACTGTACCAACAACGCGGAATGTATCGAGGGGCAGTGCTTCTGCCAGGACGGATTCGAACCGCAGGGCTCGAGCTGCGTCGATATCGACGAATGTCGGATGGACGCGCACGTGTGCGGACCGTCGGCGATGTGTATCAACACGCCCGGATCGTTCCGATGTGACTGCGAAGCTGGATTTATTGGAACGCCACCGAGGATTCAGTGCAAGACACCTTGTGCGGATGTCAAGTGTGGCAAGAACGCGTACTGCAAAGCCGAAGGACAGGAAGCGTTTTGTATCTGCGAAGAAGGATGGACCTTCAACCCTAATGACATTTCTGCTGGTTGCGTTGATATCAACGAGTGCGATCCCGGACAAGGGCCGAACGGACGGTGCGGAGTGAACGCTGCGTGCACGAATCTTCCCGGTAGCTTCAGCTGCCAATGTCCACCGGGATTCACCGGAGACGCAAGCCGTCAATGCTACGACGTTGACGAGTGCTCGAAACCAAACGCCTGCGGAGAAGGCGCTGTTTGTAAAAATCTCGAAGGTTCTCACAAATGTTCCTGTCCAGAGGGATCCATCGCCGATCCCGACCCTAGTGTAAGGTGTATCACCATTGTAACGTGTACCAAAGATAACGACTGCCCAGGAAACGCCATTTGCGACGCCGAAAAACGATGCCTCTGTCCGGAACCTAACGTTGGAAACGATTGTCGACATCCGTGCGAGAATACCGCTTGCGGTCCCAACTCGCACTGCATGCTGGTCAACGGAGCCGCACAGTGCCTGTGCAGCGAAGGATTCACCGGACATCCGAGTCAGTGCGTAGACATCAACGAATGCGCTGGAAATCCGTGCCCAAGTGGAGCAATCTGCTCGAATCTACCAGGCGGGTACACTTGTCAGTGTCCGGGCGGTAGCTCGGGTGATCCATACTCCGGAGGATGCTCCAAGTCGGCTTTGAACACGTGCAACGATCAGAACCCATGCCCGGCGGGCGAGAAATGCATCCAGGATGCTTACAGCGGAAACAGTGTCTGCATCTGCGGACAAGGATACAAACGAAACGCCAAAGGAGTGTGCAAGGACATCAACGAATGCAAAGACCCAAACAAACCCGCCTGCGGAGTCAACGCCATCTGTAAGAACCTTCCAGGAAGTTACGAGTGCCAGTGTCCACCAGGATTCAACGGAAATCCGTTCCTGTCGTGTGAAGAATGCAGTAGCCTGGAGTGCAAATGCCCTGCCCCGTACAAGTTCATGGACGGCAACTGCGTTCTAGATAGCTGCTCAACCGATGGCAAATGCGCAGGAGGAGCGGAATGTATCACGATTACCGGAGGCGTAAGCTACTGTGCCTGCCCGAAGGGATTCCGAACGCAAGCCGACGGAAAGTGCGAAGATATCGATGAATGTTCCGAAGGACAACAGGTTTGTGGCTACGACGCCATCTGCATGAACACAATCGGAGGATACGAATGCAAATGTCCGCTGGGATACTCCGGAGATCCGTACAACGGGTTATGTGCACTTGCGCAGAAGCGTTGCTCCGCCGATCGAGAATGTAACAGCAATGAAAAGTGTGTTCAACCTGGAGAGTGCGTGTGTCCACCACCGTTCTACATGGATGCGTACGATGGAAACAAGTGTAAGAGTCCTTGTGAGCGATTCCCATGCGGAATCAACGCTCGATGCACACCCACGGATCCACCGCAATGTATGTGTGAAGTTGGCTACAAGGGCGACCCACTAACGGGATGCACAGATGAAGATGAGTGCGCCAACTCACCGTGTGCTTACGGAGCTCAATGCGTCAACCAGAAGGGTGGCTACAAGTGCGTCTGCCCGAGGGGCTTGGTAGGTGATGCGTACAAAGGCGGTTGCATACTGGAAGAGGGATCCGTCAAGAGTCAGTGCCGACGAAATCAAGACTGTGCCGACACGTTGGCTTGTGAGCGAGGAACCTGCGTTAGTCCGTGCAGCAGCTTGCTTTGCGGACCAAACGCGTACTGCGAGCCAGAAAAACACGCCGCTTGGTGTCGCTGCCGGGTTGGGTTTGTTGAAGGTCCCAACGGAGACTGTGTGTCGCGTAAGTTTCTTACATCGTGTAGTGTTTATCACAGCTGCTAACACTGCTTTCTTTTTCACAGAATGCAACGGCTACATGTGTGGTCAGGGTGCTATCTGCATCGTTACAAACAGTGGTCCCACGTGCAAGTGTCCACCTGGGGAGATGGGTAATCCCTTCCCCGGTGGTTCCTGCGTTACGGATCAGTGCTCAGCGAATCGACCATGTATTGACCCACAAGTATGTATCAACGGACGCTGCAAGCACAAGTGTGACGGAGTTGTGTGTGGAATCGGAGCGACCTGCGACGGTGCCACTGGAAAATGCGTCTGCGAGCCGTTCTTTGTTGGAAATCCGGAAATGCTTTGTATGCCTCGTGAGTATCAGCTAATGTGAAGACTTCCTTCCCAAAAACCATAACTCGAACGTACCTTTTCAGCCATCACTACACCAAGCTGCGAACCGGAATGTGGCCAGAACGCACACTGCGAGTACGGCGTCGTACAGAACACTTGCGTGTGCAATCCGGGAACGAGCGGAAATCCGTACGGACTGTGCGAGGCGAAGCAACGCAACACTTGCAGCAGCACGTCGTGCGGCGCTAACGCACAATGCCGCGAAACGTTGCACGGCGTAGAGTGCGTTTGCCCGAATGGATTCATCGGTAATCCGTACGTGCAATGCAAAGACATTGACGAGTGCTCGACGGGAAACGTGTGCGGTGAGGGAGCGCTCTGTATCAACAGTGCCGGAAGCTTCGACTGTCGCTGCAAGCCGGGACTCGCTGGAAATCCGTTTACAATGTGCTCACCGATGGAGAAGAATATGTGTGACAATCCGAGACGGTGTCAGTGCGGAAAGAAGACGCTGTGTCCACCTGGGTACACGTGTGAACGTGGATCATGCAAGGATCTGTGCGCGAAGACCACCTGCGGTCCGAGAGCTGCGTGCGACTCTGGAAAGTGTGTTTGTCCACCTGGGTACACCGGAAACCCGAAGGATCTTCGCAGCGGATGCGTACAGGAAGGACAATGTGACAACGATGCGGACTGTAAGAACAAAGAGATTTGCTTCCAGTACGGAAAAGGTGTACGAAAGTGTGTTGATGCGTGCAGTAAGCTACAGTGTGGACCAAACGCACTTTGTGTGTCGGATGATCATCGCTCGACCTGCATTTGTGCGAGCGGATACGTTGGAAGTCCGGGAGACCTGACGCTTGGATGCCAACGAGAAGCAACAAAGATTGTTGAAGGCTGTAAGGACGACAGCGAATGCAGTGGTGGGAAAATCTGCGCCTTGACTGAAACTGGACTGCGATCGTGCGTCAACCCATGCAGTGTAGTGGAATGTGGAGTTAATGAAGTTTGCAAAGCTGATGATCACAACAACCCTATCTGTCATTGTCAGGATGGATTCGTCTGGAATCCGGTAGCGTCAGCATGCGAGAAGCCATCCATCCCAGACTGCACAAGAGATGAAGATTGTCACCAAGTGGCGGCTTGCCGTCAAGATGTTTTGGGAATTCTCAAGTGTACGCCGGTATGTGCGGAGTTTACGTGCCCGGCAAATTCGGTTTGTGTATCGTCGAATCATAGAGGAAGCTGTCAATGCCTTCCAGGATACACTGGAAATCCGAACGACCGAAACGGATGCCGTCCAGAACTTCAGAACAAGTGTCTCACAAGCGCTGAATGCGCCGAGTCGGACGCATGCGTACAGCACGATGGAGCGTTGAGATGCCGACCGGCCTGCGAAAACATTCAATGTGGACCACACGCGATTTGCATTAGCAACAATCACAACGGCCAGTGTCAGTGCCCACCAGGATCGTACGCTGGGGATCCATACGATCTCAAGAAAGGATGCCAATCGGTGCCGTGCGTCTACAACAACGACTGTCCACCGACGCAAATGTGCAACCGAATGACGCACACTTGTTTCGACATTTGTACCGAGGATACCTGCGGAGAGAACGCCGTATGTATAGCGGAGAACCATCGATCGCTGTGTCAGTGCCCGCCAGGGTACAAAGCGAACCCGATCGCCGATGTAGAATGTACGCCGCTCAAGTCTTGCGATCCGAGTCCGTGCCATCCGTCGGCCATTTGCGAAGCGGGACCAGACGGACACATCTGCAAGTGCCCAGCGGAACAGGTGGGAGATCCAATGACCGGATGTAGACCGGAGGGAGCCTGTCCCAACGGAGATCTTCAGTGTCCGGAAAATGCGGCTTGCGTGAATGGAAAGTGCGTCGATCCATGTACGAATGCTTGCGGAATCAACTCTAAATGCACGGTCATCAACCGAACACCGGTGTGCAGCTGTAAAGCAAAGTACGTTCCGGGAGTTAGCGGAACCGCAAGAGATGGCTGCGTACGACTTGTCAGCGAATGTTTGAGTGACTTGGATTGTGGTGGTGATGTTTGCCAAAACGGTCAATGCATGGTGGTTTGTCGTAACACGCAGGATTGTTCGGGTGGCGAACGATGCGTCAGTAACGTATGCACGCAGCCCTGCTCAAGTCATACCCAATGCGGTGATGGACAAGCTTGTATCGCAGGAAGCTGCTTGCTCGGATGTAGAAGCAACAAGGACTGTGACGGAGCGAAGGCCTGTATCAACAGTAAGTGCAAGAATCCGTGTGAAACGGAAGGAGCCTGCGGACCGAACGCCATCTGTAGCTGTGTCAACCACATTACGACATGCAAATGTCCAGCTGGATTCGAAGGAAATCCGATTCCGGAACAGGGATGCGTCAGAATGCCAGCATCTTGTACAACTTCGACAGAATGCGCCGCCGGACACATGTGCATCGCAAATCAGTGTAACTTGCCATGCTCGGAAAATACTGCTTGCGCAGTTGGAGAACGATGCCACAACAACATGTGCGCCAAGGTGTGCTACACGAACAACAACTGCCTGCCTGGAGAGGTTTGTAACGAAGCTGGAACGTGCCAGCCAGGCTGCAGCACGGATACGGACTGTCCATCGCAAAAGATTTGTTTGGCGAGCAAGTGCAAGTGCATGAAGGGATTCATTGGCACTCCGTTCGGATGTACCGACATTGATGAATGTACCGATGGTCCGTGCCACGAGAGTGCGCTGTGTGAGAACATACCGGGATCGTACCGATGTGCTTGTCCGGAGGGAACGGTTGGAGACGCCTACTCGAATCCGGGATGTCGTCTTCCGAATCAATGCTACAAGAACGCCGATTGCGCTGAGAACTTGGCTTGTGTTGAAGGAAAGTGCAAAGATCCTTGCCAGACAGTCAAGTGTGGAGCCAATGCCGAATGTCAAATCGTTGACCATGAAGCCACATGCCAGTGTCCCTCGGGACATCTGGGCGATGCAAGAGATCAGACCGTTGGATGCTTCCGCGTGGAATGTTTGACCAGCGAGGATTGTGGATTGGAGCGACAGTGTCACAGCGAATCGAACAAGTGTATCAATCCGTGTGAGTTTGTAGACTGCGGAAAGGGTGCTTGCCACATCGAGAACCATGAGGCCATTTGTACCTGCTTCCAAGGATACGACGTTATTGGAGGACGATGCGAAGACATGGATGAATGTCAAACGAATCCTTGCCATGCAAGTGCGACGTGTCAGAATACGCCTGGAAGCTACACGTGCTCGTGTCCTGAGGGATTGGTTGGAGATCCGATCAACAGTGGATGCAGAAGTCCAGACGAATGTATTACCAACTCGGACTGTCCAACTACGGCGATTTGCGAAGCTGCGCGATGCAAGAACCCATGTGACGTAAAGGATGCTTGTGGACAGAACGCCGTTTGTAGTGCCGTTGCTCACGCAGCTGTCTGCGAGTGTGCACCAAATTCACGAGGAAATCCGAAGAAGGGATGCACCAAGATTGAGTGTTCGGAAGCTAACGATTGTTCAGCCAGCCAGACGTGTATCAGGTACAAATGTGTCGATCCATGTTCGCTAACCAATGCTTGCGGCCAAAGCGCTACTTGTGTATCGGAGAATCACCTGGCCATCTGCTCGTGTCAACCCGGAACAACTGGAAACCCGCTGCTGGGATGTGTCCCACTGCAGTACTGTAACAGCGATCAGCAGTGTCCTGCCGGAACGAAGTGTAGTGCTGGAGTGTGCAGTGCACTGTGCTCGAGCAATCGGGAATGTATCAGCGATCAGCTGTGTATACAGGGAGTGTGCCAGCCGACGTGCAAGACCAACTCTAGCTGCCCGGACTTCCAGTTCTGCCAGAACAACATCTGCACGCAGGAGTTCAGGTGCCGAACGGATGATGATTGTGACATTGACGAAAACTGCGTTGTGGATTCAACTGGACGGTCCGAGTGTATAAACGCATGTTCGGGACGTACTCTGTGCGGGAGGAACGCGGAGTGTTCCGCCAGGGATCACTCGGCAGTTTGCGACTGCAAGCCAGGATATTACCAGGACAAGTCCGGAACGTGTAGAAAGATAGAATGTCAATCGGACGAAGATTGCTCATCGGACAAGACTTGCGAGAACCATACTTGTAAAATTGCATGCTTGATTGGAGAGCCTTGTGGCGCAAATGCGCTATGTTCAGCGGAGAACCACAAACAAGTGTGCTATTGTCAACCGGGATTCACCGGAGATCCAAAGATTGGATGTAATTTAATCGACTTCTGTAAGGAATCACCATGCGGACCAAACGCCAAGTGTAGAAACAGTCGCGGATCGTACAGATGCTCGTGCTCAGCTGGATTGGTTGGTGATCCTTACAATACCGGCTGCAAGAAGGCAGCCGAATGTGAAACGAACGCCGATTGTCCCGACAATGCCGAGTGTAGCCAAGCGGGCGGAGAGCCCAAATGTAGGGACGTGTGCGAAAGCGTACAGTGCAGTCCGAACGCCGAATGTCAGCCAAGAAATCACCAAGCCGTTTGCCAGTGCCGTAGTGGGTACGAAGGCAATCCGACGGATCTGCTGAACGGTTGCAAAGCACTGCCTCTGCCGTGCAAGCTGAACAATGACTGCCCGGAAGATTCGTACTGCTACGGACAAGTGTGCAAACGTAAGTTTTCCCATTTGAGTATTGCTATTGACAGTATAATTTTCTTTTGTTTCCAATTTGAGAGTTTTTATTCTTGAAAGTCAGACAGATGTTTAGCTGCCATCGGTATCAAGTGAGTTCGTTGCAAACCCCGCTCAGAAACTTCAGAGCTACGTAGTTATTCAGCAATCAAAAACACTTCAAACGAGCACTTCATTCATAGATCGTCCACTGCTCTTAGAAATCACTTCCAAACTCAACTCAATACAAACCGAATCACTAATTCTTCATAAAGACATTCAATGCACCTCCCCATGGTGTCCAGCAACAAACCCTCAAAACAGCAAACGTTTTTTAACAAAGTCACGAGAATCCGAGTTCATATTCGAATTTCACACGTCACGCGTTCTAATCCAACCAACAAACCAACCAAATTTAAACTTCCACAGCAGTTCAAATCCCCTCTTCCATGCGTTCTAATCAACCCTTTCAAATCCAAACAGCTGCTTGCACCGCGACCGAGGAGTGCAACCAGGACGAGGTGTGCGCCAAGGGCCAGTGCGTGAACCCGTGCCAGGAGGCCGGCACGGCCTGCGGCATGAACGCCGAGTGCCGGATGGCTGGCCACTTTAAACAGTGCTCATGCCCAGCCGGTTTCACCGGCGATCCCGCGCTCGAGTGCGTCCGCGTGCCCGTGCTGTGCAGCTCCAGTGCCGACTGCGCCCCGGGGATGGCCTGCCACGAGTCGATGTGTTTGCCGCGCTGCGGCGCGGACCAGGAGTGCGCGCTCAACGAGAAGTGCATCGGAGGCCAGTGCATGCGTAAGTTGGGGAAAATTTGAGAATCTGGATTTTGTAATCTAAAATTATATTTTGCAGTGACGTGCCGCCTGGACAACGACTGCTTCCTGGGCCACATCTGCCTGAACGGACGATGCGTGTACGGATGTCATTCGGACGACGACTGTGGTGCTAGCGAAACGTGTCGCAACAACCGTTGCACGGATCCGTGCCGCGATAGTCCGTGCGGTCCGAACGCGGCCTGTACGGTCGTGAACCATCGAGCGAGCTGTTCGTGCATCAACGGAATGGTTCCGAGTCCGACAGCCAAGATTGGCTGTATTCGTGCCCCTGCGCTGCAGTGTACCGAGAACCGAGACTGCACGGACGGTACTTCGTGTATCGAGAACGTGTGCCGACCGATTTGTGCCAACGATCAGGGATGCCTGAACAACGAACGATGCGATCGAGGAACTTGCAAGCCGATTTGTCGACGAGATGACGACTGTCGTACTGGAGAAGTATGCCAGGGACAGACGTGTATGATTGGATGCCGGTCGAACGCGGGATGTCCGGCTGAGCTGGCCTGTGTGAATCAGCAATGCGTTGATCCATGCCAGGAGCCGACGGCTTGTGGAACAAACGCCATCTGTACGGTAGCAAATCATCGCAAGCAGTGCGTTTGTCCTGCACCGCTGGTCGGAGATCCCCTGGTGGGATGCCGAGCGGAGGAGCGATCGTGCCAGGCGAGAAGTGACTGCGCCAAGGGACAAGCTTGCTACGGAAATACGTGTATGCAGACTTGCAGAAACGATCAAAACTGCCTGGCAGATGAACGCTGTATTCGAGGAACGTGCCGAACGGTGTGCAACAGCGACGCTTCGTGCTCGAACGGGCTGATCTGCGAGAACCGAATCTGCCAGACCGGATGCAGAACCGACAACAACTGCCCGAACAATCAGGCCTGTATCAACAAGCAGTGTACGGATCCTTGCACGGTGCTTGGACAGTGTGGCTCATGCTCGGAGTGTACGGTGGTGAACCACGGAGTTCAGTGCAGCTGCCCAAGTGGATACCTCGGTAATCCGCTGGTGTCTTGCGCGCCACCACCGCAAAAGTGCAACTCATACTGCTACTGTGACGAAGAAGGAATTTACTGCGCTGACAAGTGTCGACAAGCCAAGGACTGCGCGTGCGGACAAACCTGCCAGCGTGGCCGATGCCGTGCCAAGTGTAATCCGGGATCGTGTCCAGCTGGGCAGCTGTGTCAAAATGGAGCCTGCATGGCCGGATGTCGATCGAACGCGGACTGTCCTGGAGAGAGATCGTGTACGAATAAGAAGTGTATCGACCCTTGCGCTGGAGGAAAGGCCTGTGGAAAGAACGCTATTTGCCAGGTTGCCGATCACCAGGCGCTGTGCCTGTGTCCGGACGGATTCCAGGGTGATCCTCGGGAAGGATGTGTCCAATACGAATGCCAAACGAACGAAGACTGCGAACTGGACAAGAAGTGTGTCGCCGGAAAGTGTACCAACCCGTGCCTGGAGCACGACGCGTGCGGTTTGAATGCTCAGTGTCGCGTCGTGAACCGCCAGGCTCAGTGCTCGTGCACGCCCGGATTCTTCGGAAACGCCCGCCAGGAGTGCCAGCCGCTGCAGAAGCACAGCTGTTCGCAGAATCCGTGCGGAGAGAACACCGTCTGTCGCGAGGATGCCAACGGGTACGAGTGCACGTGTCAACCGGGCTGCATGGGAGATCCACGGCAGGGCTGCCTGTGCGAGGGTAAGCAGACCAACAAGTGCCACGAGTTCCCCTGCGGAAAGAAGGCCGTGTGCCGTGTTACGGCGTACGATCAACCCGAGTGCTACTGCCCGCCGCTGTACCCGGGAGGCGATCCGTATGTTGAATGTAAGTTGTTCTTAGTGGTTTGTGAAAGTCATGTAGCTAATTGCATTCTTCCTCTCTCAAGGTACGAACGAAAGAACCGTCACCGACTGTCGAACGACCGGCTGTGCCGAAGGCGAATGCGTTCGAGACGGCACGCAATTTATCTGCCGCAACGGTAAGTGGCCACCACTTTCATCCCGTAGACTCGAACCAGTATTGTTATCGTTATTTTGTTTAGAGTTTGTCTCTTTTAATTTACCTTCATACCAAACCAAGCTAAGCGACTGATTCACAGATTTCTTAGTTACCTCCCACGCTCTCGTATTTGCCGAAACCCCCCCCCATCTTCATTCGAGAATAATTCCAGGCACGACCTTAATCGATCATGTTTTGTCTAACGAGTCGTTCGTTAATTCGATTAATGTGCTAGTCCAGTAACGTTACAGAGATTCATACAAGTCACCAGCTTCAAATCGATTCATTTCAAAAACAAACAAAAAAATCGTTTATCTCTGGAAGGCTTGCAGCCTGCGTCGGTATCACCAGAGCAGCAGATCTGTATCAAGCATGTTTATACACTTTTTGCACAGTGCAGTGCCGCAAGCAATCCAGAGACACTCGATTGTCACACTAAAATATTGGCATCACACAAACAAGCAAAAATGGAACCCCATTGGACGTTACAGTTATACAAAGAGTTTTACAGAGTTACACCTCCCCCCTCGCACTACACGACTCAACTTTTCCACAAGTTTTGCGTTTTTCAATAGCAATAAGCCCTTGTACAAAAAAACGGCACATTTTCAACCCCCCCCTTTCACCACCCTCACCTAGAAAAAGAGACACAGAGAGAGCGAGAGAGTCACTCACACAAACACACAACCCTTGAAACGGTTTACAACGAGATGTCGCTGTCGTTAACGCGGTTACCCAATCTGCGCCCTCTTTTTTCTAAAATTTGTTTTATTTCGCGCGTGACGTTTCGACCTGCCCGCGTGGAACCTTCGCCAGGGTCGGTTCCACACCGGGTGTTAGCGACATCATACAAATCTTGAAATGCGTAAAAAAGAGCGTCATCCCACGGTCCTCTCACGGCGATTGATCGGAAACATCAACCGACAAAAAGCAAAAACTCTACACACAATTCGTTTTAGCTGTTAGTGGTTATTTGAAGCGTTTTTTGTTTTATTTGTTTTTTTTTTATATATTTTTTTTTAATTCTAGTTTTAGTATTAATATGACACACGCTAACAAAGAAATTATTTCACGAAAATAGTTTTATACTCCCCTTTTTTTGTTACTTTTGGAAAAGACCAGGCAGATTGGGAACTGTGGACGGGGCACTTCTCACATAGTTGTTCATTGCTTGCACGTGTTAGGCTCGGGCTGTGTACACAATCCTGCACACAGAAAGGAAACAAGTTTTTTGATGTTGGGTTTTACCTTCTTATGTATTGTTTTTTATTATCTTAGTTTTTTTTCCTAACTCCTGTTTGTCAGTACTATGAGATGATGTGTTTGCAAATTGGCTAAGAATAAGTTTTTCACTTGTACATACCGATTTCTGTTTTTCCTCTTTCTTCTCATACTCTATCTCTACTTCAAACTATTTTTTCTCTTACGAAACAATTATACATTTCACTTACTTTTCCCTTTTCCTTCCAAAAATAAAAACCAAATCTCCAGTCGACCCTCGATGACGCAGTCGATCCGGTTTGAACTTATTAGTTTTTTTTCCAAATTAAATCGTGTCTTCCCCGGGCAGAGCGCATGTGTTGGATGTACTGTTATTGTGAGAAAGCGGCCGGAAACGTACCGAGAGGACGTTCCACGTGCTCGGAATTCCAATCTAGCGTCCACAGTTCCCGCACTTTGGTAGCCACACACAACAGACTCAGAGTTTAACCCGTTACTTAGTTTAGTATTTTTGGATATAAGTTAAACCATAGATGTCAGGCATAACGCTGCTGTTGACTTTTCCACTATTTTTGAAATAATTTCTTCGTTCGCGAATGTTTGTATACCGAGGAGTTTTGGGGTAAATGGACCAATTCACGGGATTTGATTGTATTTGTGATAGAAGTTTGCACCGATTTGATTGATCTTTTATTAGTATTGATGCAAGTTTGACCTATGTTGCACCCTCTTGAAGATTAGGTTTACAGAGCAGTGACGTACCGAATGGCTAGCAATTGGTACATTTGCCCCAGTACTAGGTACAGACACACATACACACACAAACATTCATTACACACATACACTCACACCACAAAAACACTCACCAAGTACTATTCTTAAAATCCTATTATTATCATCACAACAACCAAATCTAGACGAGTCCTGTGCGAACGATATGCAATGTCCCAATGAAAAGGCTTGTATCGGAGGAAAGTGTTCCGACCCTTGCTCCCTGCGAGGAGCCTGTGGCGATAATGCCCTGTGCCAAACGGTGCTCCACAGGCCGCGCTGTTCGTGCCCAAGTTGTTACATCGGTAGACCGAATGTGGAGTGCAAGCCCGATCCCAAATGCAAAGAGGCCACCACGCAAAAGCCCAGCGATCCCAAGATCGTATCGATCGCGTGCGAAAAGGACGCCGACTGTGACGAGTCACTGCGATGTGACGCCAGCGGCCAGTGCAACGATCCGTGCACCATACCGACCACGTACGTGTGTGACCCGAACAAGAAATGTATCTCCCGACGGCACCGGCCGGTTTGCGTCTGCAAGCACGGCTTCATCGTGAACGACTACGGAGAGCTGATCTGTGCTCCGGAGAAACGGGAATGTCACGGAGATGACGGTTGCGCCTCGAACATGGCTTGCATCGACGGCAAATGCTTGAACCCTTGTATGCCCACGGCTACCCGAGGACCCGCCTGCCCGGAGGACAAAGCCTGCATGGTGATGGACCACAAGCCGGCTTGCGTCTGCATGAAGGACTGTAGTCCGACCCTGTCGATCTGCCTCCGGGACAGCGGGTGTCCGTCGGATCTCGCCTGTCGTAACTATCAGTGCGTAAACCCTTGCGAAAGCACTCAGTGTGCCGACGACACACCGTGCTTTGTCGAAGACCATAAACCGATCTGTAAATTCTGCCCTCCCGGATTCGTGAAAGATGCCCACCAAGGATGCTTGAAAGGTAACATACACCACAGACAACTTAGCGGCGATTAGCGCAATGATAGAACAGCTCTACCTCTATCTACCAGTATCTCTCTTCAATCAAAGAATTAGGACCACACTCCCAAAATTCAAACTTTCAGATCTACCTTTACCACATCTGTCTGTTTCGTCTGAACTTTCCCCTCTACTCTTCTGTATGTGTCACAATCACTGCTCTCTCTCCCTTCCGAAGTTACTGTTCTGTTTCATATAGAAGAATGTAATAGTATGAGGACATTATCGTAATAGGTCACTTCTACAGCTGTCGTACTGTTAGCCGACCCTATGTACATTAGTCTAAATATTTCTCGAGCCTCTACCCTTAGAGACCTGAACTCAACCTAGAGTGCTACCGTTCAACAACACTACACACTACCACAACGATCGGAACGTTCAAATTCAATGACCAAAGCCAAAGAAAAACGCCAATTGGAATACCAACAACAACCAAAAAAAACATTAACGACGCCTCAACATTCACACATGCTCATGCTCAGAAAATAAACAAATTGTCAAAGAAACAACCAAACTGCCATTAAAAACAAAATGCAATACACTCACCCATTTGGCTCAACAAACAAACAACAAGCGCAAAACGCTGTCTAAACTGCCACAGCCGAACCCAGTTCGCTGTCCAGCTCTATTCTGAATACTCATCTACACTCACACTCTTTACTCTTCACCTACACACTTTCCACTACTCTGTATCACTTACTATTGTTACTGTGCTTTCACTGTTACTACCACTACCTACTACTACCACCTATACCTACTACCCTACTGAACCTACTACTATACAAGACCTGTACGTGTAAATAATAGCAAAAAACCAATAACTTGCATCAACGATGTACCTTCTCAACCTCCCCTCCTCACTCTATATCTCTGTATATTATAAATGTGTATTAAAACAAATACTCCTCCTGTATTTACCAAACCTTGTTTTTAACACACCAATTATACACGTTACCTCCACAGCTACAGAAGAAGTAAAACACGATGAACAAAAACAAGAAGAAGAAGAAGCACCGCGCCGCTGCTCGAAGCATTCCGACTGCGGCACGGAACGGTTGCAGTGTCTAGCGGGCCGTTGTCTTGATCCCTGTGGTGGGTCCTCCGCTGCATGTGGCGAATCGGCTGACTGCACCGTCAAAGCGCACGCCCCCGTCTGCACCTGCCCCGCCGGGTATACGGGCAATCCCGGCAGAAAGTGTGTCCCAGTGACGACCTCCACCACCTTGCAGACCACCACGGATGGACGCTTGGACGCAGCGACGACCACGGAAGAGTACGGCGGAGACGCGTACACAGGCGACGGCATCGATCGATCGGACGTGTACAGCACGGTGGAGCCGGATGTTGATAGTACGACCATTACGGAGACAGCGAGCGGTGAGCGTACGCCACCGGCTATCACCGAAACACCGTTCCGATCGACGACGATGACCGGTGAGAATCTGTTGGTTACTGTGGGTAGTTCAAATGGTACGGAATCTCCACAATACATGACCATCACAAGCACAGATCGATTCGCTCAAGAGGTGACTACAACAAAAGAAACCAAGAAGATTTGGTCAACAACTAAACCTACAACAATCGGGCAAACCGAAACTACCACCGAGGCTGGAACTGAAAAGACTTGGTCAGAATCAGAGGCAACAACTAAACCAACAAGCACTGTCCGAACTGAGACTCAATATGAAACGAGTTCATCAACACCGTATATTAGTACAAAAGAACCGATGACTGAAACTAACGTGCCAACTGGAAGCTCTAAAGATTATGAAGATCGCACATCAAGTGTTACAAAACAATACGAAGAGAGTCCAACGACATCAGATCCGAGAGAGACTGCTTCTGGACCAACTATTTCGACTCCGTCATCCAGTACAAAGGAATCAGAGAGTGATGCATCAACTGGAAGCTCTACAGACTATGACGATCGCACAACAGAAACTGAAGGAACTTCACCAAGTGTTACAAAAGTAACCACTTCTGACCTGGCTACTTCCACTCCGTCAACCGATACAAATGTATCAACTGGAAGCACTACAGAGTATGAAGAACGAACAACAGTTTTTGAAGGAACGACTACAAGTGTAACAAAGAAATACGACGAGAATCGAACAACACTCAGTCAAACAGAAGCAACTTCAGAACTACCTTCTTCAACTGATAGCACAACAAAGTATGACGAAAGTACAGCAACTACAGAAGAAACTTCTAAGTCATCGACAGTACCCACTACTTACGACAGCACAAATAAGGTAGATAGCGACGCAACAACTGCTTCCGGTTATACAGCAACAGTAACAGAGAAAACCTCTCAACCAACAACAAAAAGCTTCACGCAACAGTCCGATCAAGAAGAGACAACCACTTCACCATACACCAATACGAAAGAATCAATAACTGATAGTAACGTACAAACCAGTAGCACTACATCGTTTGACGATCAGACAACAATTACAGAAAGAACCGCTCTGCCGTCATCCTCAAGCAATACAGAGAAATATGGCGAAACCACCACTCGTAAGAATCTCTCAACCTCCACCGCTCCAACGTTTGAAACATCAACACTAACCGAAACCGTACCAACAATCCCCCAAACGACCATCTCAACCCTTGACGTCAAAGACCTCACCACGATGCGCGTGCTACCCACCACCAAGAGCCCAACCCACGTCGATACGTTGGTGAAGCAGGACCGCAAGACTACCGAGCTGGAAACGGACATTCCGCCAACGATGCTAACCCGTCCGACGACCCTGCCGGATGTGCTGATGAATCGCAGCAGCACCACCGAGCGGTACGACGAGTACGTGTACGGTGGAGAAGCGACGGTTAAACCCGTCAAGGATCGCAAGGACGACGTGGGTGCGAGCACGACAACGCAAGCTAGTACTACGGCGCAGGACGAAACTGAGGGTGATCGAAGCATTCCGTTGTCGACGAGTGCGTATGATGGGGAGGAGAACGATGATGATTACAGCGAGGAGCTGACTGAGGAAAGTACTACGGTTAAAGGAGGGGTGAAGACGTCGACAAAGGTGACGGTGGTGACTGAGACGAGTACTGATCGCAGAGATGGAAGGGTTACTGCTACTGAAACGTCACAAGTTGATACGACAACTTTGCGGATAACGTCAACTGTAACGGCTGACGAAGAAGCAACGACTCAGGTGACCACTGAAGATCTACAGAAGGTAGTTACGCATGTGTATGATTCGGCAACGACGATGAAGCCGTTGATGACGCCGGAAAGTTGCATTACTGAAGAGAACTGTCGATCGAATGAAACCTGCTCCAAAAGCGTCTGCGTCGATCCGTGTGTGGTCAGCACTCCTTGTCCCAATAACATCCCATGTCTGACCATAAACCACCAACCCAAGTGCCTTTGCAATAAAGCAGATCCGGTTGGGTCAGCAAATTGTATAGAAGAATCAGGTAATTTGTCCACAAGATTTTCTCATTGTCGATCGTCGCTGGGGCTGATCCGGTGCAGCCGATCCGCGCAGTACGACCTGTCGTGAGCACACCTACTCTCTTTTTCTGTGGGAAGCTTCGTGCGGTGCCCACAATTCACACAGTACCTGAACATCGCCGTATCGAACGCTCATCCTGCGCGACGACTCTTCCGGAATGCATCATCCACCTTCTCCCGATGGGTTCATCTCATCTAGCCGGGGATGGCCTCTCGTAGTGCCATTATCGATTCTTTCCCTCTTCTTTGCTCTCTGTATCTGATCATTACAATCCTATCGAAGCTCACGACAGTACGCGTACGCCGTGGAACGCGGTGCCGTTCCGATCGAATCCCAGCGCCAATCATCGCTAGAGAACTGAATGGCACCTGCAACACCACCTCTGTTAGAACCATCATTACCTTTCGCAATGTGGCACCACTGCGCTGCCCCATGGCCTCATTGTACTGCATCCTGGACGCTTGCAGCCGCATGAATGTCGACCTCCCCCACAAAGACAAGTTTCTTCTAGCGGATAAATACCTTCTGTTTTGAACAGCTCATGTCGTATTCTGCTCTAGCGCAGCATCCCACTGTCTGTTTCTTTTTGTACAAAACAAACCAAATCGAAACGTCTAGATTCATTATTATTCTGGTATTTTCTATCTTCTTTCTTCCAGTAGCCCTTCTGTATAGTGAAGTTGTGTGTATAGACGGCCGCGCACAAACTCCGAGAGTTGATGCATGCTGCGCGGCTCGTAACCCCCAAAACGATCTCCTCCTGTATTCTACAACGTAGCTGTGAATAATACATCTGTGTATATCTACAACTCTGGTGGTTGGGAAACTTTGTCCACTTTGTACACTAACACACGAAAAAAAAACACTCCTGCTTGCTTCTGTTTATGTATATGTGTATTTAGAAATTGCTTGCTGATTATGCTTAGCTTATCGACAACCGGCTTGCGTAGAATGTGTAGTCTTGGTCATGCGTACTCAAGTAGCTAGTAGAAAACCCAACCAAACTTTTCAGTAGTTTCATTACATTCAGTAAAGATCCGAGATGTAATACGGAAAACGATCAGACCGTTCGTCGAATCCGATAGGGGGATCTCTTGCATGAATCGCACTAACGCTTTGATGTGTATTTTGCAGAACTGGGATGTAGACACAACGACGAGTGCTCCGTGGAACGATCCTGCGTCAACGGCGTTTGCATGGACCCGTGCCAAGCCGGTAATCCGTGCGAGGCCGGTCAGGAGTGCGAAGTGCAAAACCACGAACCGGTTTGCATAAAGCGTGAGTAGAAGCTGTCGAATCTTGCACTTTTTCTTTTATATGTAACTAACATTATCCTTCTTCTTCACAGTTTGCCAATGCCAGAAGTCAACCGACTGTGCGTCGGGATCTGTATGCGATGGCTGCAACTGCATCCAACAGGACACACCGTCCCAGGTGACGACCGGCTGCGAACACTGTCCACCAGGCATTCCATGCAACCCGATAACCGGTGCATGCGTCAAAGGTAAGTCCCACCAGCCGTCAGCCGGCTCATACGCTTCTAGTCGCTGCTCCATACAGCTAATCCGAACATCTACCATGTAACCATGCTGCCTTTAACCACGCCTCCAACCTGATTCGCGCTGTTCGTACTGCTAAGGATGGTCTACGCTTCTCTAATTTACATAAACCAATTTCCAGCCTTAACCTCATATCTCATTTCCCTCCATACAGCTAGCTTCATTACCATTACCACTGTCTTCTATTCGGCCCTAGCTTGTTCTTTTCTCGTTGTATCAAAAAAATAAATAGCTCATCTCGCTAAAGCTTGCATTGTAGGACTCAAATCGGAAGACGGTAAAACCCCGACCGTAAGTTCCTAACTGTACGTGACTGACTGGACTGACAGTTCACTGTACGTTCTTTAGAATGCTTTTGCAAATCCATCAACACTTTCAAAATATCACACACCAGAGTTCACACAATCACCACCACTCTCAAGCGCATGCTGCATACCACCAAACGCTTGTGAAACGCGTACACAAACGCAACACACATACACATACAATCACACCGTTCACAACACAATCACACTCACGATTTGTCACGCAATACACCAACAGAATATTATATATTTTCGCACCACAGCGCGGATTAACAGCGTTTTGATTAACGAGTTTTGTTTTGTTTTATTTTTCTTAACCACACAAGAAACAACAACAACAACACCTAACCTAGATTTAGATAATCCCTCCACGACAACGATACCCGCTGTACATAGCACACACACAGGTTATACAACACACACAAGCGAGCAAATAACAACTAACTTCGTAACCAAACTGCCTATAACAGAAACAGAAACAACATCAACAACAAACAGCCGGTTCGAAACGTCTCCACCTAAAATCACAGCTGATGATATCGAGTCCACCACACGGTCGCTAGCTTCCGAATCCGACTCAACAATCCGCTCGACAATGTACGCGACATCGCACGATGAGTATCCTTCAACCGTCACCGAAAGCCAAACAACGCTCACTACCAGCAGTGAGTTGGACGACTCTAGCAGGACGGCTTCTGTGACAGAAGCTTCGCTAATCAGTTCTAAGAACACTGAGCAATCGTTTGACAGTACACCTACACGGGATGTAACGTCCCAGCAATTTACGACTACCGGACGAAGTACGGAACAATCCGGCACTAAACCATCAACTGAATTAGAACGAGATTATACTACGGAACAAGGAACTCAAACAATGACAGAAGATAGACTAACAAGTTCAACTCAGGTTCCTACATCTACTGGAGTGAGCACGGAATATTCCACTCAACTTCCTACCGCGGAGACTTCCAGTGTACCATCTGCTAATCAGGAGAAAGATACTACTGAACCTACAACAGACGTAACAGAAGCAGGTACAAACGATGTAATAACTAGTTCGACACAAGAGTCGGTGACAATCGGAAGCAGTACAGAATATTCCACTGTAAATCCAGCCGAAGGACCATTCAGTGAGCCATTAGTAGAATCGAAATTCACGACAACCGAAAGTATTGTAAACGATGAATCTAGTAGACCATCAACCGTCATCGAAAAAGATTTCACTACAGAGCAAAGTAGTCAACCAACAGATGTGACAAGTACTAGTGACGCAGTGACCAGTAGGATACCAGACTTAGCGTCAACTGGAATAACGGAATATTCCACCATGAATCTTACTGATGAACCACCAACAAGTGGTAAACCAGTAGAAGGTACTTATACAAGCGGAGCTGTTACTAGCCCGACACAAGGGTTTGTATCAACTGATGGAATCACTGAATTCTCAACTCAACGTCTTACCGAAGAACCCTCTAGTAAACCATCTACTGATCTAGACAGAGATTACATTACCATGAAATCTTCATACGTAACAGGATCTAGCGAATCAGTAACCAGCGCAACACAGGAGTCGCAATCAACTGTAAAGACTACTGAGTGGCCTTCCAGCGAAAAACCGCCTGACTTGGAAAGAGAATATACTATTGAACAAGATAGTTCTCCAACAGATGTAACTACTACACGGGAGGCAGTAACTAGCTCCTCACAGGAACCAACGACAACAGGAAGAAGCACGGAATACTTCAATCAGCCCACAGAAGAAACCACCTTTGGCGAATCCTCAACTAAGTTTGAAACTGATCACACAACAGCACAAGATCGCCTAACAACAGACGTGACAGGCACAAGCGACTCGATACAAGTAACCACATTATCTTATAAAAATACAGAATCTGTAATAAATACTGAAGAAACTACTGTTTTGGAGAGAGATAATACTACTGAACGTATCAGTCGACCGACAGATGTGACAACAACAAGAACTCAACTTCCTTTGGAAGACACATCCACTGTACCATCTACTACCTGGAGAAGCAATTATACTACTAGGCAAAGCTATGAAACAACAGATGAAGCAAAAACGATGTCAACTGGAATCAATCCGGAATATTCCACTGTGAATCCTACTGACAAACCGTCCGATGAGTCATACACAAAAGAGACTGTGACCAGTCCAACGCAGATGCCAACGTCTACTGGATGGAGTACGGAGTATTCCACTAAACTACCTAACGAGGAAACTTCTAGCGAAACATCTAGTACCGTAGAAAGAGATTTTAATACTGAGCAAGGTGAAGTAGAAACAAGTGAAGCAGTGGCGAGCTCAACGCAGATTTCGACGTCAACTAAAAAGAGTACTGTGCATGCCACAACGAATCATACTGAGGAACCTGCTAGTGTACCATCTACCGGATTTGAATTCGTAGATATTACGACTGAGCAACCTCAATATGTGGAAAGCACAAGCGAAGCAGTGACTGGTTCATCGCAGAGATCTGAATCCACTGTTAGAAATACCGAATATAGCGCCATGAATCCTACCGAGGAGTTCTCCAGTAAACCATTTACTAGTTCTGACAGCTCTACCACCTCAGAAAGCGATGTTACAGCTGAAACGGATAGGCAAACAACTGACGTGACAAGCAATGTAGAAACGTCAACTGGAAGCAGTACGGAACCTTCCACAATGCATTCCATGGCAGAACCATCCAACGAACGAACTACTGAACAAGATAGTCAAACAAAACATGAAACAGATATGAGTGATGCAGTAACCAGCTCAGAAAGTGTTTCGACATCAAGTGAAATACCATCGACAAGTTTGTACACCTCTACTAGCTCAGATAGAGTTTATACAACAGAACAAAGTGTTGGAACTACAAATGTTGTTGGTGCAAAACAGACAACAACCAGGCCAACACAAGAACCTGCAACAACTGAGCAAAATGTCAAATATTCCTCGTTAATTCCTACTGAAAAATCCTCTACTGGGTACAGAAAAGATTATACAACTGAACAAGGTAGTCAAACAACAGAAGTGCCTTTTGCTAGCGAAACATCATCTAGCTCAGCACAGATAACCACTTCAACTGAAAGACGCACAGAGTATTACTCTGAGAAAACCACTTCCACTGGCACAGAAAGAGATGATACTACCGAGCCAGGAAGCCAACCTACAGACGAAACTGTAACAAGCGAGCAAGCCGTCACTTCGACACAAGTACCTGCAACAACTAGTACAACATCCGAGCTTCCTACTGATAATCCTACTGAGCAATCATCTACTAGTTTAGTTAGAGAACAAACTACATCGATTGCACCAGAACAAAGTACGGATTATGTCACGAAGAGTCCAACTGATGAGTCGTCTACTACCATAACTACTGAGCAGCAAAGCCAGCGCACAGATAAACCAGACTCGACGGATACAGTGACTACACCAAGCCTGAAGACAACGTTAGCTACGGATCAATTAACTCAGAACCCTACTGAAGCGATCACGAGTGAGCAGTTTACAAGTTCAGATATGTCTACGATTACGGAAACAAGTAGACAAAAAACAGACGTAACTGCATCGAGCAAGGAAGCTGAGCAAACCACGGAATATTCCACTCTCAAGACTACCGAAGATATCAGTAAACCATCTACCTTGTTAGTACACGATTATACTACAGAACAAGAAACTCCATCAACTCAAATTGTCACAAGCAAATCAGTAACAAGCTCTGATCAAATATCTTCGTCAACAGATAGAAATACAGAAGCTTACACCACTGAAGAGCTCTCCACTAAATCGTCAACAATGTTGGAAACATCTACGTACGTAGAAGATGAGTTGTCTACGAAGGGAAGTAGTTCACCGTCAGATGTAATAGACACAAGTGAAGCAACAACCAGTGCGGCTCAAGTAATTATGTCGGATGTACAAAGTGAGAAACCATTCAGAGAACCGGACACCACTACTACTACCGCAAACAAAGATTATACTACAGAGCACGGTACTGAACCAACGTATAAAACAGTGACAGATTTCACAAAAGCAACGACAACTGGAAGTGGTCCGGATTATTCCACTCAGAGTGCTACCGAAGAAACCAGTAGTGTGTCAGAAACAGATTACACGACGAAGCGGGAAAGAACAACGACAGATAGTGTCACCGACTCAGAACTAGTGTCTACGTTAACAGGAAGAACTACCGAGCATTCTACTCAACTCCCGGCTGTGGAGACATCTACTAGTTTGGAAAGAGATTATACTACTGAACAGGAAGATCCGTCAACTAAAGATGAAGCAACTAGCTCAACATTGTTACCTACGTCAACTTGGAGGAGTACGGAGTATCCAACTACTAATCCAACTGGAAAACTATCAACAGGATTGGATACAACAACAAGTGTAGAAAGAGATCATACTACAGAACAAGACAGTTCTCTTTCGGAAACTACAGGATCAAGGAGGGAAACTACAACGCAGATTTATATGTCAAGCAAACAAAGTACGGAACATTCGACTGAATTCTCGACAAAATTAGTTACTGATTCTGGAGGAGATTACAGTACGAAATATGATGGCTCAACAACAGTGGGGCTTAATACTGATGAAGAAACTACTAGTTCAGATACAGTTTTATCAACTACTGGAAGAAGTACGGAATATTCTTCTTTGAATCCTACTGAGGAACTGTCTACTGTATCAGAAACCGATTATACTTCTGAGAGTGGAAGCCACACGACCGACGTTTCAGGGTCAGAATCAACAACATTGTCAAACAAGAGATATTCATCGATTTCAACAGAAGCAGTAACGGAACAAGGATCGTCAATGACAGAAGAAGCACCGGCTAATACGGTAGCTCAAAAACAAACAACTGACTCGATGCACTCTGAGCGAACAACGGACACGACATCTAAAGTACCACTGGAAGATTTTACACCTTCAACAATAAGACAGAGTTCGGTCGAAAGCGATAGTCTTACAACTAGTAAGATTGCTGGTACTACCGAAAAATCAACGTCACAAACGAATGTACAGGAACCAATTGGTTCAACTTTGGAATATGAAACTAAAGATTCGGTGGTAACATCAGAGAGAACGACTTCCACACAGTATTCAGACGAACAAACAACAACATCTAATGCTGGTACATTTATTCAGAAAGACGAAGGATTTACTACATCTGGAGATGTAGCAACCAGCCCGACAAGTGGCAAACCCATTGCTGATCAGACTACAACAGAGGTTCCGTCGAGGACAGAATCGACCACACAGGAATTGTCAAGCGCAAGTAGTAACAGGACTGAAGAGATGACTGTCACATCAAAGAATACTAAAGAGTACGATGATGAACAAACAGCATCTACTGTTGGTACAACTATTCAGAAAGACGAAGGATTTACAACATCTGGAGATGTAGCAACCAGCTCGACAACTGGCAAACTTATTGGTGATCAGATTACAACAGACGTTCCGACGAGGACAGAATCGACGACGACGACGGAATTGTCAAGCGCAAGTAGTTCGACTGACACGTCGAAGAGTACTGAAGAGTACATTGATGAACAAACTACAGCATCTACTGCTGGTACGATCATTCAGAAAGATGAAGGATACACTACATCTGGAGATACGACAACTGGTATTGCTATTGATGGTCAGACTACGTCAGAGTTCCCGTCGAGAACAGAACCAACGACACCGGAATTGTCAAGCGAAAGTGTTTATGTGACTGATGAGTCGACTGTCACATCCAAGAGTACTACGGAGTACATTGATGATCATACTGTAACGTCCACTCCACAAATAGATAAAGAAATAACAACTTATGGAGCTGCAGGAACCACTAAAGAGTCGACTGACACTACGAAAAGTACTACAGAGTATATTGATGGAGTGACTGATGAGTCGACTGTCACATCAAAGAGTACTACGGAGTATATTGATGATCAGACTGTAACGTCCACACCACAACAAGATAAAGAAATCACAACTTCTGGAGCTGCAGGAACCACTTCGGCAATTGTAGAACAGACAACACAAGAATTGACCACAAAGAGTAGTTACGTCACTAAAGAGTCGACTGACACTCCGAAACGTACTACTGAGTACATTGGTGGAGAAACTGTAACAGCCACTACTGGGACTATTATTCAAAAAGATGAAGGATCAACTACATCTGTAGATGTACTAACCACTTCGGATAGAACAACTGTTGATCAGACCACACTACGAGGCACTACGGCATCAAAGTCGACTACACAAGAATGGTTAAGCTCAAGTGTGCCAACTGTCGGAGCCGACACAACACAACCTTCGACTGCACTAGATTTAGACATAGGTTCCACTACTATCCCCACTAGTCTTCCTCCCTCTGCGGAAGACACTTCCACAGATTTCCTCACCACATTTAGCGATGCAAACGAAACAACAACAACACCACGACCGTGCCGAACCTCCTCCGATTGTGAAGTATCCGAAATATGCAAACAAGCACACTGTCTTCCAATATGTACAAACCGTTTACCTCCTAACACACTCTGCGCAAAAGGTATTATCAGCTGCCTGTGATTGAGATCTTCTCCAACTCCCACCTCACTCGAACTCTGTATACTCTGCACTACACACACTCCAACTACACCTACACACTGTTTTGAGACACGCTGCACTGTGTTACTTTTTCCACGTTTGAACTTTGATTTGAAAAGAGTGCCCCTCTGATTTCGACCCTTTACTGTACAGTTTGTTTCCGCTTTAGCCTTATTGTTTTTAAACCAAACTCTAACTCTGTCACCCTTCAACTACTACTTACTACTACTTACAACTTTAATCCTAAATAAATCCTACTTTAAACCATTTTGAACAGATTTATAAACAATGCAACAGTAATTTAGGAAGCACCTTTTGTAAATATTATTCAAAAATTAAACTCGTATACTTTAGATCATGAATACCAAAAACAATTACTGTTGGATTGGAGCAACATGCAACCAAATGATACTACCAAAAACCAATATCTAATTCAATTCTAATCCCCCCCACGTTCACGCAATTAACAATAACAGCTCCACCTGGCACGCCCAAAATACCCGAACCCTGCCAGTCGGACGCGGACTGTATCGAGTCCGAGGTATGCTATATGGAGCTGTGCGAGAATCCGTGCAACTTTGACGGAGTCTGCGCGCCGACGGCAACGTGCCACGCGAAAATGCACCGACCAATTTGCACGTGCCCGGCCGGCCACGAGGGCAATCCGACGATCAAGTGCACACCGCTGAAGCCAAGTAAGAGAAACTAATAATTGCCCGCTTTAAACCACATCCACATCACTCAATGCAACGCATAACCGATGCACCAACATTGCACCACTTACTTTCGGTCCCACACAAAATGTTTGAGCACAAATTTTACAGGTTATGTTTTGTATAGTTTATATAGAAAGAAACCAAATGTGTATAAAAAAATCTTTCAACTGCAAAACTGTAGATATTTGCAATTGTGACTGCACTCTGTACTTAAAGCCACACCCCGTGTTTTGTTTTTCTTCTTTCTTGTTTCATCTCTGATGCACCACCCCACCAAAATCCAGTTCAATGCACCTCGAACGATGAGTGTCCTTTGATGGAAGCCTGTGTCGGAAATTTGTGTCAACCGCCGTGCAGTGTGAAGAATCCGTGCGCCCACAATGCGGTCTGCATCAACCGGAATCACGGTTCCGAGTGCAGCTGCATTGAAGGCTACCACGGAAACGGTTTTGTGTCATGCCAGCCAGGTAATTTTGCTCTCGAAATTCAGAACTCGACCAATAGGCTGACCGTCGTCTCGATTCCTCTTGTAGTGACTACGCCAGGTTCCGTTTGCCAGTACAACGAGGACTGTCCACCGGACAAGCTGTGCGACCGGTTGAACCGCGTTTGCATCAATCCATGCCAGGAAGATTCGTGCGGTGAAAATGCCGAATGCCTGCCACGAAATCACGGAATAGAGTGCCGTTGCCAGGCTGGATTCGCCGGAAATGCTTACATTGAATGTGTTCAGCTGCATGGATGTCGCTCAAACAGTGAGTGCGGCTCGTACGAAGCCTGTATCAATGGCCAATGTGCTTCGCCGTGCCAGTGCGGATCGAACGCGTTGTGTGACGTTCAGAACCACAAACCTCAGTGCAGATGCCCACCGGGATACAAGGGAGACGCCAGAGTGGGATGCAGTCCCCCGTCAAACCCGTGCGATCCGAACCCATGCGGTCTGAACGCCATGTGCGAGATCGACGCCGGTAGTCCGGTGTGCTTCTGCCCGAAGGGGTTGACCGGAAATCCGTTTAAGAATTGCAGTAAGTATCTCCTTAACCCATACTCTAAAGTTCATCGCAATTCCTAACATCCTACCTTTTCTATCCAGTTCCAGAAGGAGACGACTGCACGCCAAACCCTTGCGGACCAAACAGCGGATGCAGGAAGATCAACGGAAAAGCATCCTGCTTCTGTTTGCCAGAGTTCGAAGGCAATCCACCGAAAGAGGCATGTAAACTGCCGCAGAATCCGTGTGATCCATCGCCGTGTGGACCGAACACGCAGTGTAACATTCTCAGCAATGGATTTGCCAAGTGCACGTGTCTCAGTGGATACATCGAGAGCCCGAACACGATCCGTGGATGTATTGAGCCGAAGAACCCATGCGAACCGAACCCATGCGGTTTCGGAGCCGTGTGTGATTCGTCGCACAATCCGGTCTGCTACTGTCCGGAGGGAAGCATTGGAAATCCGTTCCGAAGCTGTAACGAGCCAGTCGTGACGACGGAACTGTGCCGACCAGGACCTTGCGGCAAGAATGCCGATTGCTACAACGTTGACGGCCGAGAGCAATGCTACTGCAGTCCTGGATACGTTGGAGATGCGTACAACGGATGTGTAGAACAGCCACGATCGGTCTGCGAGCCAAATCCGTGTGGACCAGGTGCTGAGTGTTTGGTGCTGACAGATGGATCGCCAGCTTGCCGATGCCCGCCGGGCCTAAGCGGAGATCCAACAAGTGCGGAAGGATGCCACGGATACGAATGTCGAGTGGATGATGATTGTGCGGTGGACAAGGCTTGCATTGGATTCCAGTGTGCTGACCCTTGCCCGGGATCATGCGGAACTGGAGCACACTGCAAGGTTGAAAAACATCACCCGGTGTGCTTCTGCGATGCGGGTCTCACCGGAAATCCAGCGATCAGATGCTTCCAGCTTGAAGAACGAGTTCCCGACAATCAATGCAATCCGAGCCCTTGCGGCGTCAACACTCAGTGCACGGTACGAAACAGAAGACCCGTCTGCAAATGTTTGCCCAACTACAAGGGTGACCCGAAGAAGGGTTGCAGAGCAGAGTGCGAACTGAACTCCGACTGTCCGTCCGACAAAGCCTGTGTCAATCGTCGTTGTGTATTGCCTTGCAATGGAGGAGCTGTTTGCGGAGTTAACGCCGAGTGTCGCGTTGAATATCACACACCAATGTGCAAGTGTCCGAACGGATTCACCGGAGATGCTTTTGTACATTGCGTACCAATTCCGGAAGACAGAAACATGACACGCCAACCGTGCCGATCGTCACCATGTGGTCCACAAGGTGTCTGCTCAGTGTACAGCGATGACGTAGCACTTTGTGACCCGTGCTCAACACCCGATGCGATACACAATCCACGCTGCAGACCACAATGTGTACTGAACACGGACTGTCCGTTCAACCAAGCGTGTATTCAAAACAGATGCCAAGACCCGTGCCCGGGATCATGTGGCTATAACGCACTCTGTGCAGTTGAGCAACATCGCCCGGTGTGCTCATGTCCACCAGGACTTTACGGAAATCCGTACGAAAGATGCATTCAACAGGACACACCACTCGAAACGTGCGACACGATCCGGTGCGGAGCCAACACAGACTGCAAACGAATGGGCGGCGTTCTGGCATGTGTCTGCAAGAAGAACTACTTTGGCGACCCACTTGTGGGATGCCGACCGGAGTGCGTCATCAACACCGATTGTCCAGTCAGCAAAGCGTGCGTAAACAACCGCTGTCAAGATCCTTGCGCTGGCGTGTGTGGCGTGAATGCCATTTGTAAGGTGGTGAATCACCTACCTGTCTGCTACTGTCCACCAACGCACACCGGGGATGCACTTGTTGCGTGTACGGAAAAGACCTATCTACCACCGGATACTACGCCATGCGATCCAAACCCATGCGGTCCGAACAGCAAGTGTCTCACGACGCCGGATAACTACGCCGTATGTTCGTGCTTGCCAGGATTCCGTGGAATGCCTCCTGCATGTCAGGCCGAATGTATGATCAACGCCGAATGTCCACAAAACAAAGCTTGTATCAATCTGAAATGTGTGGATCCATGCCCTGGCACATGCGGAGTTGGAGCACGCTGTGAAGTTTTGAACCATAATCCAATTTGTAGCTGCGGACCAAACCAACAGGGAGATCCGTTCGTAATCTGTGAATCACGACAGAATGAGCCACCGGTAGAATCAAAGAATCCTTGTGATCCATCACCGTGCGGATTGAATTCCATCTGTCAGGTAAAACGCAATCGCCCGGTGTGTTCGTGCCAACCAAACTTTATCGGAAGCCCGCCATACTGCCGACCGGAATGTGTTCTCAGCTCGGAATGTGCACAGGACAAGGCTTGCATCAACGAAAAGTGTCGAAATCCGTGTGAGAACGCATGTGGAGCAAACGCCGAGTGTCACGTTGTGTCACATTCCGCGTTCTGCAACTGTCGTCCAGGGTTCGAGGGTGATGCTTTCATCGGTTGCTCAGAAGTACCGAGGCATCCAGTGGTAAGTGAACCTCACGATCCGTGTTATCCAAGTCCGTGTGCTGAAAATTCGGTTTGTTCCAATGTGAACGGAGCAGCCAAGTGTCAATGTATCGCGCCTTATCTGGGAGATCCGTACAATACCGGATGCCGCCCGGAGTGTGTATTGAATTCCGACTGCCCAAGCCATCTGGCTTGCGTAAACCAACACTGCCGAGATCCATGCCCAGGAGTGTGTGGCTCAAATGCCGAGTGCACAATAGCGAATCACATCCCGGTGTGCGAATGTAGCCGAGGATATGTTGGAGATCCGTTCAGAGGATGCAGAAAGGAAGTGCCACAGCCAATTGTGCCAAAAGATCCGTGTGCCCAATGCCCGTCGAACAGCGTGTGCCGAATCATACAAGGACGACCAACGTGTTCGTGTCCGGAAGGCTATCGCGGAGCACCGCCGGCTTGCAGACCAGAATGCTCGAGCAACGAAGAGTGTCGACACGACCAAAGCTGTATCAATCTCAAGTGTAAAGATCCCTGCCCGGGACTGTGTGGCGTCAATGCGCAGTGCCAGGTCATCAACCACAAACCGTTCTGCAGTTGTCTGAAGGACTACTACGGAAATCCGTTTGAACAGTGTATGCCGAAACCAGCCGAGCCGGTGCATCCGTGCCAACCGAGCCCATGCGGACCGTACTCGGAATGTCGCGAACTGAACGATCGTGCTGTTTGCTCGTGTGTCCCGGGAATGCTCGGAACGCCACCGAACTGCCGCCCAGAATGTGAAACTCATCAGGAATGCCCGTCGAACCGAGCTTGTTTCGGCCAAAAGTGCAAGGATCCGTGCGTTGGATCATGCGGCTTCAATGCGCTTTGCGCAGCCCGTGACCATCGCCCCGAGTGCTCCTGCATGGAAGGATTTGAAGGCGATCCTTACACTGGATGCAATCCAATCGGTAAGTCTTGTTTATTGTTGCCCTCCCCTTTAAATGATTCCCAATCCGAAAGAAATACACGGCAAAATGACACTCATGATGACAACATTATCGTATTTATAGTCGTATACCGAGATGAAATCATTGAACCTTGCAACCCGTCGCCATGTGGATCAAATGCTATCTGTAAAGAACGTAATGGTGCTGGTTCCTGTACATGCATGAAAGATTACTTCGGTGATCCGTACGTTAGCTGTAGACCAGAATGCGTTCAGAATTCAGACTGCCCGTACGACAAGTCATGCGTCAATACCAAGTGTGTTAACCCATGCGTTGGTACGTGTGGATTGAATGCCGAATGTCATGTACATAATCACTCTCCTACCTGCACGTGTGTAACTGGATTTGTGGGCAATCCTTCACTGGCCTGTCATCTCCTTATCATAGAAAGTAAGACCTATCCTATCTGGTGTGTATGTGTGTGTGTTTCTAACTATCTGTCTAACTATTCCTCCTGTATTAGAACCAAAAGACGAGCCCGTCAATCCATGCCTCCCATCACCGTGCGGTCCGTATAGCATCTGTCGGGTGGTGAATGATCACGCCGTTTGCTCTTGCCAAAACAATTGTATTGGAGCACCTCCAAACTGTCGACCAGAATGTATTATCAATTCGGAGTGCTCGCGAGATAAATCATGCGTGAACCAACGATGCGTCGACCCATGTCCGGGAACATGTGGCCTGAACGCCAGATGTCGCACCGTCAATCACAACCCGATCTGCAGTTGCAATCCTGGATTCATTGGTGATCCATTTGTTCAATGTTCTCCCGAACCGAGTAAGACTTCGTCGTCGACGCTATCGCTTCTTTGCTACATACGCTATCGCTTGGTAGGGATCTGCCCTATCTGTTTTCGCTTCCGCTTAGGCTTTTGCATGTTACTATCTGTTATATGTTGTCTGTATCAATGTTTTACGTGTTTTAGAACAACCCATCCTGCAAGAACCCATCAATCCTTGCCAACCATCCCCATGCGGTCCAAACTCTATTTGCCGGGTGCAAAGCAACCGTGCCGTCTGTTCTTGCATTCCCAATTACATCGGACGACCTCCGAGCTGCCGTCCCGAATGTGTTGTCAACTCCGAGTGTCCGATGAATTTGGCATGCGTGAACGAAAAATGTGTCGATCCTTGCCGCGGATCTTGTGGACCTAACGCCGAATGTAGAGTTGTGTCGCACAGTCCAATGTGTACTTGCTATCCCGAGCACACTGGTGATCCCTTCTCCGGTTGCAATCGAATTCAAAGTAAGATTCACGTTCACCAACATCGTCCATCTGACTTTTCGTTTCGTTTCATTCTATCATTCTTCACACCTCTCGAACCAACCTCCTTTCTCTTAAAACCTTTCCAGTTATCCACGAACCGCCGGCTATGCCGTGTACGCCAAGTCCGTGCGGCGCCAATGCCGTATGTAGAGAACAAAACGGTGCCGGATCGTGCACTTGCCTTCCGGAGTACTTTGGAGATCCCTATGTGGGCTGTCGCCCAGAATGCGTCATGAACAGTGACTGTCCGCGAACACGCTCTTGCATCAATAGTAAATGTGTCGACCCGTGTCCGGGTACATGCGGTGGCAACTCGGAATGTCACGTGGTAAACCACGCGCCAACTTGCACTTGCATTGCGGGATACATTGGTAATCCCTTCACCGCTTGCACACCCCAACCAGAAAGTAAGACTTTTTAGATTCAATTTATTGATTTGAATCTACTAAATATTCACAAACTTTTTTTTTTGTTGTAAAATTCACCAGTACGCGAAGAACCCATCAATCCTTGCGAACCTTCACCGTGTGGTCCAAACAGCCATTGTCGCGTGATTAATAACCATGCCGTTTGCTCGTGTCGAACGAACTTCATTGGCACTCCACCAAGTTGTCGACCGGAGTGCGTCGTAAGCTCGGAATGTCCACTGGACAAGGCTTGCATCGGTCAACGGTGCAAAGATCCTTGTCCAGGCACTTGCGGACTTAACGCGCGCTGTCAGGTTACCAACCACAACCCAATTTGTAGCTGCAAGCAAGGTTTCACGGGTGATCCGTTCGTTCGATGCATTCCAGAAGACAGTAAGCTTTTTAGTACAATTGACTTTGAGACGTTTTCTAAAATTTCCAACAAAATTGTTCAAATAGGACGTCCCGTGGTAAGTGACCCACCGAGAAATCCATGTGAGCCATCTCCGTGTGGACCGAATTCGCAGTGCAAGCCAGTTGGCAACACTGCAGCGTGCTCGTGTTTGCCGAACTATATCGGCCGTGCACCGAACTGTCGTCCCGAATGCACCTCCAACTCTGAATGTTCCTCAATGCAAGCGTGTATCAACGAAAAGTGCAAAAATCCTTGCCCCGGATCTTGCGGCACCTTTGCCACTTGCGTCGTCCAAAATCATCAACCGAGCTGCAAATGCTACGACGGTTACACCGGTGATCCGTACTCAGCGTGTATGGTTATACCAAGTAATATTTCTTCACACGAAAATTGTAGAACTCCAAATTTGACCTCGATCGTAACTATTTCAGTTCAACGAGAACCAGAGATCGTTAATCCATGCAACCCTTCGCCATGCGGAGTGAACGCTGAATGCAATGTACGAAATAATGCCGGTTCTTGCACTTGTCTTCCGGACTATTTCGGCGATCCTTACCACGAGTGCAGACCCGAGTGCGTACTGAACACTGATTGTCCCAAAACGCGCTCGTGTCTGAACAACAAGTGCAAGGATCCGTGTCCGGGCATGTGTGGCTTGAACGCGGAATGTTCCGTGTCCAATCACGCCCCAACGTGCTCATGCATTGCCGGCTTCACCGGAAATCCGTCCGTCGCTTGTCACGAAATTCCAAAGTGTAGGTTCCCTTTGTCTGTTTCGCAGCGTTTTGAAGTTTACTCACAATTTAAATTTTAAAATTTTAGTAGCGGAACCGATCGATCCTTGTCGACCGTCACCTTGTGGACCTTACAGCGAATGTCGCGTGGTCAATCAGCATGCTGTTTGCTCTTGCCAAAAGAATTACATTGGTACACCACCGGCTTGCCGACCGGAATGTACGGTTAGCTCCGAATGTCCCCAAGATAAGGCATGCATGAACCAAAGATGTATCGATCCATGTCCCGGAACTTGCGGCTTGAACGCCAGATGTAACGTTATCAACCACAACCCGATTTGCAGTTGTTCGCCTGGATTTACGGGCGATCCTTTCATACGGTGTCTACCGGAAGAAAGTAAGCTGATCCTTCCTACCTTCCTTACTCCTTCCCTCGCCTACACTATCTCTAAACGAATCTATCTATCCACCTTGTAGAACGTCCGGAGCCCAAAGAACCACAAAATCCGTGCATTCCAAGCCCTTGCGGTCCCAACTCACAGTGTCGCGCTGTGGGATCTGTGCCAGCGTGCTCTTGTCTGCCTAACTACATCGGTCGTGCTCCCAACTGTCGGCCGGAGTGTACGATCAATTCCGAGTGTGCCGGCAATCTCGCTTGCATCAACGAAAAATGTCGAGATCCTTGCCCTGGCTCATGCGGATCGAACGCCGTCTGTAACGTGATTAAACACTCCCCCGTATGCTCCTGCTCGTCTGGTTATACCGGTGATCCTTTCTCTGGGTGTATGGATATTCCTAGTAAGACTCTACTTTTTACTTTACCTTTTAACTAACACACTGTGTATGAAGTAGCGTGGCCTTTGTACGGAACCGAAAGTTTCACGTTGCTTCTACTATACCTAGATTAAGTGCATGTAACAATATATAGCTTCGATTTGTACCATATCTACCCAGCATGTGCGTGTTTTGTATATCTTTGTGTGTGTTATCTATCCTCTCACTCTGTTATAGCGCCACCTATACGAGACGAACGACAGGATCCTTGCAATCCGTCACCGTGTGGATCAAACGCTGTCTGTAAGGAGCGTAATGGTGCTGGCTCTTGTACATGTTTACCGGAATACTTTGGCGATCCGTACAGTGGATGCCGCCCGGAATGTGTTACCAACAGTGACTGTCCACGTAACAAGGCTTGCGTCAACAACAAGTGCAAAGATCCCTGTCCGGGAGTCTGCGGCATCAACGCCGAGTGTTACGTGGTCAATCATTCACCTAGTTGTTCATGCATTTCTGGCTATACTGGGGATCCACTGTCCGCTTGTCACGAACCGGCCCCTCCGAGTAAGCTTACCTGTGTTGACATCTCTCTATACTCTCACACTAACTGTTGTAAATACACCCTTGTAGAGCAAAACGAACCCCTGAATCCGTGTTCGCCGTCCCCGTGTGGACCCAATAGCCTGTGTCGCGAAATCAACGGGCACGCGGTTTGCTCTTGCCAGACCGGTTTTATCGGAACTCCGCCCAGTTGTCGTCCGGAATGTGTCGTTAGCTCCGAGTGTGCCCAGGACAAGGCTTGCATCAGCCAAAAGTGTCAAGATCCTTGCCCGGGTACATGCGGCCAGAATGCACGTTGCCAGGTCGTCAACCACAGCCCTATTTGTAGCTGTACGCCTGGCTTTACCGGGGATCCTTTCATCAGGTGTCTGCCTGAAGAGAGTAAGCATGCCTATATGACTGTATTGCCTACTGCACGTGACTACATTTCCACACTCTTCTTCTTCTTCTTCTTCTTCTTCTTCTTCTCTCTACCCTATGTGTTATGTATATAAATCTATTCTAGAACGCCCTGTGGTGTCTGAGCCTATTGATCCATGTGTGCCATCTCCTTGTGGACCCAATTCGCAGTGCCGAGCGGTCGGAAGCACTCCGGCCTGCTCGTGTCTGCCCAATTACATTGGCCGCGCGCCAAACTGCCGACCAGAGTGTATGATAAACGCCGAATGTCCGGCCAATCTGGCCTGTGTAAATGAAAAATGTAAAGATCCGTGCGTGGGCTCGTGTGGCCTGAACGCGCTTTGCACGGTTATCAAGCACAATCCCGTGTGCGAGTGCCAACGTGGCTTCACCGGTGATCCGTTTTCGGTTTGCACAGAATACACTCCCCGTAAGATTGGTTTTTGTTTGCTCCTATCTCTCTAGTTTCCTTTCAATGCGGTTCGATTCCTAACCTATGGCCCCTTGATTTCTCCTTATCTAGCGCGCGCTCCTGAGCCGGTCAACCCGTGCAATCCGTCCCCATGTGGAGCGAATGCAGTCTGTAAGGAACGCAACGGAGCGGGATCGTGCACGTGCCTGCCCGAATACTTTGGCGATCCGTACACCGGTTGCCGACCGGAATGTGTGCAGAACTCGGATTGCGACAAGTTCCGCGCCTGCGTCAACAACAAATGCAAGGATCCGTGCCCGGGAGTTTGCGGACTGAATGCGGAATGCCGTGTGCAGAACCACAGTCCGATCTGTTTCTGTCTGGAAGGCTACACTGGAGATCCAGCCCGAGGATGCAGCATTGAGGAGCGAGTCACAGAACGACCAAGACAGGAGGGGTGTTCTCCTTCGCCGTGCGGTCCAAACAGTCAGTGCAGAGAGGTGAACGGTCATCCGGTGTGCTCGTGTCAATCGGGTTACATCGGAACGCCACCTTCGTGCAGACCTGAATGCGTTGTGAGTTCCGAGTGCAGCCAAGATCGAGCATGTTTGAATCAAAAGTGCGCCGACCCTTGTCCGGGAACGTGCGGAACCGATGCACGCTGTCAAGTGGTCAACCACAATCCGATCTGCAGCTGCTCGCCAGGCTTCACCGGTGATCCGTTTATTCGGTGCATCAAGAAGGAAGTCGAACGGGACCCACCAGAGCCAATCAATCCGTGCCTGCCGTCACCATGCGGACCGAACTCACAGTGTCGAGTTGTGGGAACGCAAGCAGCTTGTACCTGCCAGGCAAACTACATCGGACGTCCACCAAACTGCCGGCCGGAGTGCACCAACGATGCGGAATGTGCAAGCAACCGTGCCTGCCAGAACGAACGTTGCGTTGATCCGTGCCCTGGAGCGTGTGGAAGTAACGCCATTTGTCAGGTTATCAACCATCGAGCCGTTTGCACGTGCAGCGACGGCTTTGAGGGTAATCCGCTGGTGCAGTGCGATCGCTCGCTACCACGTGAGTATTCCAGAGTTCCCCGGGAAAAGATGTAGGTTTTCTAACGCGTACTTGTCTTTTTCTACAGCAACAACGGAACGTCTTACGCCGTGTACACCATCGCCATGTGGTCCAAACGCGGAATGCCGAGAGCGTAACAATGCCGGAGCGTGCTACTGCTTGCCCAACTACGAAGGAAATCCGTACGACGTGTTCTCCGGCTGTAGACGGGAGTGCGATGTCAACAGTGATTGCGCCGAGAAGTTGGCTTGCGTTAACTTCAAGTGCGTTGATCCCTGTCCAGGTGTGTGCGGATCGCAAGCATTGTGCGACATCGTCAACCACGTACCAACCTGCGTATGTCCGGAAGGAATGATCGGAGATCCGTTCACGCGGTGCGAGCTGCGATTGGAGGAACCAATAACTCGAGCGCCACCAGTATGCGACCAGAGCACATGCGGACCGAACAGCATCTGTCGAATCCAGAACGGAGTAGCAGTTTGCAAGTGTCAACCGGAAATGACCGGAACTCCGCCAAATTGTCGCCCGGAATGCGTACAGAGCGGAGATTGCGAATCGCAGAGGGCCTGCGTGAACTACAAGTGCATTGACCCGTGCCCGGGATCGTGCGGTCAGAACGCCAAGTGTCAAGTGATCAACCACAACCCGATCTGCAGCTGCAGTCCGGACTTTACCGGAGATCCGTTCTCGCGCTGTTACAAGGAAGTTCGCACAACAACTCCAGCGCCACCAACGCCGTGCGTTCCGTCACCGTGCGGTCCGAACGCCGAGTGCAAGGTCGTCGGAAGCAAGGAAGCCTGCTCGTGCCTGCCGGACTACACCGGATCGCCGCCAAACTGCCGGCCCGAGTGCGTGCTCAGCACGGAATGTGCCCAGAACCAGGCGTGCATTCGGCAAAAGTGTACCGACCCGTGCCCCGGTTCGTGCGGCCTCAACGCCAAGTGTACCGTGGTGAACCACACGCCGAGCTGTTCGTGCGAGGAAGGATACACCGGCGATCCGTTCACCGGCTGCCAGTTCATTCAAGGTGAGTCAAACTTTTCTCATTTTCTTTGGATATTTTTTTAAATGTATGGAAAAGGCGGCAGGCAAGGTTTTATGCTTCCAACACCGCACACCAAAGCTTATTGCGTCGGTCGGGCACTCGTGGACGGACGCTAAACAAATGTTATTTAAAGATTGTTTTCTAAACGATAGAAATGACTTGTTAGATGACAAAAAAAACCGTAAACTTGAATACTACATAAAACATGATTCAACATTAAAATCAACTTATTTGGAAAATACTAAAAAGTTTATTAGTCCGACAAATATGCGATCTTTAACTTAAATTACTGTCGACATGATACAACCTTTGGAATTACAAAAAAGCTCAAATTTATCAAACAGTTATTAAACATCCGTTTCACACAGTCAGTAACTTTCAGACAACAGTGACAAAAAATCGCAACAACAATTTACCAAACTGCTGGTGACATTCTGTGACGAAGATTTGAGCAATAACCAGGTTTGCCAAAGTTAATCGCTTTATGCGCTCAAATTGAAAGACTTGTGTGCCCGACTTTGACAGTTTTACGCAAACCCAAATGCTTTGGTGCTTTTATTTTATGGATAAGGAACTACGTGCTTTGGTTGATCATGAAAAGCAACAGTTCAACAGCTCGATACACGTCTGATACGTTAGCAGGAATAACGAATACAGTTAGATAGAATGGAATCAAATGAAAGATAAAATATTGATTTTCTTCAAAAAATTTGGTTAGGAATTCAAATTAATTTTTAAATAGTTTTGAATGTCAATTTTGTAACTAATTGAAAACAAGTTTATTCCTTTGATTAATACTGTGTTTGATTTTTAGTACATTAATCTTTTGGATGCTGGATAGTAAATCCCTTGAAAAGTTCTACAATCACCTTAAACACAACGGATATTATCTATTAAAACTAGTTTTATTTGTCAAAAACTGATGAACTGCTGAGCAGTATGCTTTAAACTGTAGACTTGATTTATGAAGCGTACCTATTCCAACTTGTCAGATGTGTATCGGGAAAAATTGAAGAAAGAGCAAAAAATCATAAAGCACCTGCAGATCATGTTCACAATTGCCATCATACAATTATGCAAACATTATGCACCATATATCACAAGGCAATTGTGACACAATCTAGGGTTTACTGTATGGGATAAGAATCATAGTAGATTTCCGGAGGACCTTGCGATAAAATGTGTTTAAAAATTTCCAATTTCCATTTAAAGAGTGTCAAACTCAAACTTTTGATGAAACTATTTTATTGCAAACCACCGTAACGTGGTGGGAAATATGAAAGAAAGCATCGTTTGACTATCAAAATCAGGGCTTTTTTAAAAAAAAAAACTTTAGTCAAATGATGCGATCTTACGCTTATCGCTTCAAGCAAATGAGAATTCACCAAGGTAAGTCACCGAATTCTCCACCTTTAACCGCCTGCCGCAACGCAAAACACCGCATAATATCACAATACGTAGAACGCAACAGCAAAACAACACTCCCACGCAATTCACGCCAATATCTAACAAACGCAATTTGCCACCTCAACGAAACTCGCTTCGGGGCTTATGCTGAAGGTTCGCTTTCCACTCCACCTCCCCCCTCGCTCCACCGCTAGTAGTCCTGTACGTCAGTTGTTCGCCGTCGAATCTCAAACCATCAACCATATCGTTCGAACCTCTTCCAGCCGACTATCCCAAAGAGAATCTGTCCCCGTGTGTCCCAAGTCCGTGCGGCGCCAACGCCAACTGTAGGGAGCAAAACGGTGCTGGTTCTTGTACCTGCATCGAGGATCACTTTGGAAATCCGTACGAAGGTTGTCGCCCCGAGTGTGTCTTGAACTCCGATTGTCCCACGAACCGTGCCTGCGTTCGGAACAAATGTCAGGATCCTTGTCCCGGAACCTGCGGCCAGAACGCCGAGTGCCAGGTTGTCAACCATCTGCCCTCGTGCACGTGCATCGAGGGATACGAGGGAGATCCCTTCCGTTATTGTGTTTTGAAGCAGAGAGAACGTAAGAACCCTTTTTTCTGTACGCTTTCCTAACCGAAACGCCGACTTTTGAAACCGACCAAAGACCAAATACGCTAGATCTGCCGCAAATACAAGCAGACGACGAATCTATTTGTAATACTGCCTTGTGCTTAGTTATCTTGATGAATTCTCAAAAATGCCATAGATTTTCAATGCCAAGAACCTGTTTGCATGGTACTATACTTCGGAGTCCGAAAAAACTGTTCAAACAAGTTCTTGATGCCAAGCTTATTTATGCAAAGATACTTCAAAATGTTAAGACTCAAACATTTTGAGGTAGCTTTAAAACTTTTATTTGAGATAACCATCTCTATACATGTTGAAACAAAAAAAAATGCTTCTCTGCTTATACAGATGTGACATATACAGAACAAGAAATCAAAATGCTTTGCTGAGCAAATAAGCTTTTATTTATAGCAGTTTATAAACGCAATGATAATAACATTAAACAACCAAAAATTGCGTTCACAGCAATTCTAGTAAGCAATCCATGCGTACCAAGTCCTTGTGGCCCCAACAGTCAATGTCGCGAGATCAACGAACAGTCTGTTTGTTCATGCTTGCCCACTTATATCGGATCTCCTCCTGGATGTCGTCCAGAATGCGTAACTAGTTCTGAGTGTGCAATGGACAAAGCATGCATCAACCAAAGATGCACTGATCCGTGCCCCGGAACATGCGGAAACAACGCAAGATGTAACGTTAACAATCATAGTCCCATTTGCTCGTGTCGTTCCGGATACACCGGAGATCCATTCACAAGATGCTATCCCAACCCACGTAAGAAAACATATCATGTAAAAGTAAAAATACCATTTCACATTCATCACACCACTTTTTCTATAGCTCCACCACAAGACACTCAAGTCGTTGTCCGTGATCCTTGCGTACCATCTCCCTGTGGATCGAATGCTCAGTGTAGAAACATCAATGGAGTTCCTTCCTGCTCTTGTCTAGTCAATTACATTGGATCTCCACCGAACTGTCGACCAGAGTGTACCATCAACGCGGAATGTCCAAGCAATCAAGCATGTATGAATGAAAAGTGCAGAGACCCATGCCCTGGATCATGCGGAATCGGTGCAAGATGTAACGTAATCAATCATACTCCGATTTGCACTTGTGAGTCTGGATATACCGGAGACCCGTTCACGAACTGTTACCCTGAACCACCTCCACCACGAGAGCCTGTCCGTGATGATCCTTGTAATCCATCTCCATGTGGACCAAACGCACAATGCAACAATGGAATCTGCTCTTGCCTGCCTGAATACCAAGGAGATCCATACCAAGGTTGTAGACCTGAATGTGTTCTTAATTCGGACTGTCCTCGTGATAGGGCTTGTATTCGAAGCAAATGTATCGATCCTTGTCCTGGAACATGTGGTCAAGATGCGATCTGCGAAGTCATCAATCACATTCCAATGTGTAGCTGTCCGAATGGAATGGCCGGAAATGCATTCGTACAATGCAGACCACAACAAGCTCCACCAGTAACAAATCGATGCAATCCATCTCCATGTGGACCAAACAGTCAATGCCGGGAGATCAACGGACAAGCAGTATGCTCATGCGTACCCGGATTCATTGGAAGTCCACCGACCTGCAGACCTGAATGTGTTGTCAGCTCTGAATGTCCACAAAACCAAGCTTGCAACAATCAGAAGTGTCGAGATCCTTGTCCCGGAACATGTGGAGTTGGAGCTAGATGCTCGGTTGTCAATCACAATCCAATCTGCAGTTGTCCAGAACGATTTACTGGAGATCCGTTTGTCCGTTGTCAGCCCATCAGTAAGATCTTGAATCGAATCATAACATTTCATCCCTTTGTAACACAAAACCTCACATTTTCAGTTGAAACTCCTGTTCAAATGACCCCTGTCAACCCTTGCCAACCCAATCCTTGTGGTCCAAATGCCGAGTGTCGGCCAGTGGGTGATTCGCCATCTTGCACATGCTTGGATAACATGATCGGTTCTCCGCCAAACTGTCGTCCAGAATGCATCAGTAATTCTGAGTGTGCCAGCAACCTGGCATGCATCCGACAAAAGTGTCAAGATCCTTGCACTGGAGCATGTGGAGCCAATGCAGAGTGCAGAGTTGTCAGTCACACACCCATGTGTATATGCTCGATTGGCTTCACCGGAGATCCATTCACTCAATGTTTGCCGGTTCAACAAGATGTACCGAGGGAACCAAGTTCTCCCTGTACACCAAGCCCATGTGGAGCCAACGCAAACTGTAGAGAACAGAACGGAGCTGGTTCATGTACTTGTATTGAGGACCATTTCGGAAACCCATACGAAGGATGTCGTCCAGAATGTGTTTTGAACTCCGACTGTCCTTCAAACAGAGCATGTGTCAGAAACAAATGCCAAGATCCATGCCCTGGAACATGCGGACAGAATGCCAACTGTCAAGTTGTAAATCATTTGCCTTCCTGCTCTTGCTACGATGGATATGAGGGAGATCCATTTAGATTTTGTAACATGGTGCAAAGAGATCGTAAGTAAAATATAGAAGCCTCTTTTAACTCTGACTTAATGCCAAACGCTTCAAAAAATTCAAATAACGATAATTAAATTATTCTGCACCTTTAAAACAGAATTTATCAAAGCTCAAAAAAGAATTGTAAGTCTTTTTGTTGGGATCAGAATGTCAAAAATATTGAACAAATTTCGGATTTGGTCTAACGTAAAACAGCGAAAAACTAGTAATTCAGATCCTATTGGTTTCAAAACGTTGTGTAAAATTACACGCAGAAATATGTTGCATGGGAAACTTAGTTAAACAAAATGTCATCTAATATTATTGATATATTGCGTATAGGCTAGGGTAGTCATCAATGAGACACTTTTGTTTTCAACATTCAACTATTTTATTAATTTTTTCATCTGTTTTAATGAGCTTTTTGTTACATTTTCTTTCTTTTCATGTGTTCTAACATTGACCAAAATATGAGATCGATCCGACATCCACAGCCAGAGTTATTCAACTGTCTCATTGTAGACGCACTTGGCAGGAACAATGAGACAGCTGGGGAACAATGAGACACTCTATGAAAATCAATACTTTTCTAATAAAACATCATGTTTTTGTATTGTTCCATTACAGGTGACTTGCCTTGAACATTTTTGAGTAATTTTGCCAACATGAATATTTAATTAACAAAAATTAATCTAAAAAGTATTTAAATTTTGTAAAATCCATATATTAATACCAAATAACTTTGTATTTTTGGTAAAATGAGGTTAAAACTCTATAAATATGCCAAAAATCACTTTCAATTCATATTTTGAAAGATTTACATGGATTTTGAAATGTTTAATGAAGAAAAATCAAAGTGTCTCATTGTTACCCATGGGCCGAAATGAGTGGGAAACAATGAGACAGCCCTAGATTCTGGGTTTATTCTTAAATATGGCCAAACTTAATGAAAGGACATTGTAGCCCAACTCAATCCCTATTGAACGTCGAAAGAAATTTGAAGAAATATTAGCTGTGGTGTAAATGGTAGCCTACGAACGAAAAAGTATTTTGTGTCCAAAATTTACTTCTACACTCCAGAATAAAACATTTATGAATAACTTTTCAAGAGAGCGTCCATAACCAAAGACACTATTATAGCAGATGTGTATCCAGTTGACACACCTCTCCCCAAAATATGAGCCTGATTGGTTGAAACTACGACTTGTGAGAGCCATTCAATCATTGTTCCCCGTGTCTCATTGATGACTCTACCCTACTCTTAATCTGGTTAATAACCAAACTGGTTGAAAAGACTTGAAACCAGAACGTTTTTTTTTTGCAGGCATAAAAAACCTGTAAATTCAGCGTATATTATAAGATAAATTTCCCATCAAGTCGTATGCTTGCTATTGTTTGCGATTTAACTGTCAAACTTTATGCTTTGTTAGAAAAAAAACAAAGGTGTAATATTATATTTTCTCAATCCAGCTACTCCCCAATATGTCAACCCATGCCAACCAAGCCCATGCGGCCCCAACAGTCAATGTCGGGAGATTAACGGGCAGGCTGTTTGTTCATGTTTGCCCACTTATATCGGATCTCCACCTGGATGTCGACCAGAATGTGTCACCAGCTCCGAGTGTCCTTTGGATAGGGCATGTGTCAACCAGAAATGTGTCGATCCTTGTCCAGGAACGTGCGGCACTAATGCAAGATGCAATGTCAACAATCATAGTCCCATCTGCTCTTGTCAATCCGGATATACTGGAGATCCATTCACACGATGTTATCCCAACCCACGTAAGATTTAACCCCATCTGAAACCCATCCACATTATTCTCACCATCATTTTCTTGATACAGCTCCACCACAAGACACTCAAGTCGTTGTCCGGGATCCCTGTGTTCCTTCACCATGTGGTCCCAATTCGCAATGTAGAAATATCAATGGAGTTCCTTCCTGCTCTTGTCTCGTCAATTACATTGGATCTCCACCGAACTGTCGACCAGAGTGTACCATCAACGCGGAATGTCCAAGCAATCAAGCATGTATGAATGAAAAGTGCAGAGATCCATGCCCTGGATCATGCGGAATCGGTGCAAGATGTAACGTAATCAATCATACTCCGATTTGCACTTGTGAGTCTGGATATACCGGAGACCCGTTCACGAACTGTTACCCAGAACCACCTCCACCACGAGAGCCTGTTCGTGATGATCCTTGCAATCCATCTCCATGTGGACCAAATGCTCAATGCAATAATGGAATCTGCACATGCTTGCCTGAATACCAAGGAGACCCATACCAAGGTTGTAGACCTGAATGTGTTCTCAATTCGGACTGTCCTCGTGATAGGGCTTGTATTCGAAGCAAATGTATCGATCCTTGTCCTGGAACATGCGGACAAGATGCAATATGTGAGGTCATCAATCACATTCCAATGTGTAGCTGTCCAAACGGAATGGCCGGAAATGCCTTCGTACAATGCAGACCACAACAAGCTCCACCAGTAACAAACCCATGCAATCCATCTCCATGTGGACCAAACAGTCAATGCCGGGAGATCAACGGACAAGCAGTATGCTCATGCGTACCCGGATTCATTGGAAGTCCACCGACCTGCAGACCGGAATGTGTTGTCAGCTCTGAATGTCCACAAAACCAAGCTTGCAACAATCAGAAGTGTCGAGATCCTTGTCCCGGAACATGTGGAGTTGGGGCTAGATGCTCGGTTGTCAATCACAATCCAATCTGTAGTTGTCCAGAACGATTCACTGGAGATCCGTTTGTCCGTTGTCAGCCCATCAGTAAGATCTTAAATCGAATCATAACATTTCATCCCTTTGTAACACAAAATCTCACCTTTTCAGTTGAAACTCCTGTTCAAATGACCCCTGTCAACCCTTGCCAACCCAATCCTTGTGGTCCAAATGCCGAGTGTCGGCCAGTGGGTGATTCGCCATCTTGCACATGCTTGGATAACATGATCGGTTCTCCGCCAAACTGTCGTCCAGAATGCATCAGTAATTCTGAGTGTGCCAGCAACCTGGCATGCATCCGACAAAAGTGTCAAGATCCTTGCACTGGAGCATGTGGAGCCAATGCAGAGTGCAGAGTTGTCAGTCACACACCCATGTGTATATGCTCGATTGGCTTCACCGGAGATCCATTCACTCAATGTTTGCCGGTTCAACAAGATGTACCGAGGGAACCAAGTTCTCCCTGTACACCAAGCCCATGCGGAGCCAACGCAAACTGTAGAGAACAGAACGGAGCTGGTTCATGTACTTGTATTGAGGATCATTTCGGAAATCCATACGAAGGATGTCGTCCAGAATGTGTTTTGAACTCCGACTGTCCTTCAAACAGAGCATGTGTCAGAAACAAATGCCAAGATCCATGCCCTGGAACATGCGGACAGAACGCCAACTGTCAAGTTGTAAATCATTTGCCCTCCTGCTCTTGCTACGATGGATATGAGGGAGATCCATTTAGATTTTGTAACATGGTGCAAAGAGATCGTAAGTAAAATATAGAAGCCTTTCTCTTTCAACTCTGACTTAATGCCAAACGCTTCAAAAAATTCAAATAACGATAATTAAATTATTCTGCACCTTTATTAAAACAGAATTTACCAAAGCTCAAAAAAGAATTGTAAGTCTTTTTGTTGGGATCAGAATGTCAAAAATATTGAACAAATTTCGGATTTGGTCTAACGTAAAACAGCGAAAAACTAGTACCGTAAACTGGGGAGACTTTGATAGCCCGGGGTGACATTGATAGAAATTTGATTTGGCCACTAATTTTGATACATTCAATGTAACAGTCACATTTTTGCATATATGTTTGATAATAAGCTATCCCTTAATGCTATACATACTATATATACATACTCAAAATTCTCAAAAATGTTTAGATATTAATTTGACGGGCATTTGAAAAACCTATCAAAGTCACCCCGGGCTATCAAAGTCACCCCAGTTTACGGTAATTCAGATCCTATTGGTTTAAAAACGTTGTGTAAAATTACACGCAAAAATATGTTGCATGGGAAACTTAGTTAAAAAATGTCATCTAATATTATTGATATACACAGCTAAAAAAGTAGTAATCCAGCTGCGTGTAAAAGACCTGGGTGTAAAATAAACTTTGCATTATTTTATGAAATTCTGTGTAATATTACATCCTGAAATATGTAGCCCATCAGTATGGGAAACCTACTTAACCGAAATGTCAAGCTCATATATGCGTTTATCCTAACAGCTTTCATCGGTCTGATGGCCGAGTGGGCTAAGGCGCCAGTCCTTACTGTTGGTGCTGGGTTTGAATCCCGTCGGTTGCAACTTTTTTTTGTGTTTGCAAAAATTGTACATGCAGTGTGTAATATTAAGTGTTTATTTTGACGAAGGTGATGTGCATGCTTTTGCATGCGATTTTACCATCGGATTTTTTGCTGTGTATTGCGGTTACTCTTAATCTGGTTAATAACCAAACTGGTTAAAAAGGCTTGAAACAAGAACGTTTTTTTGCAGGCATAAAAAATAACCTGTAAATTCAGCGTATATTATAAGATAAATTTCCCATCAAGTCGTATGCTTGCTATTGTTTGCGATTTAACTGTCAAACTTTATGCTTTGTTAGAAAAAAAAACAAAGGTGTAATATTATATTTTCTCAATCCAGCTACTCCCCAATATGTCAACCCATGCCAACCAAGCCCATGCGGCCCCAACAGTCAATGTCGGGAGATTAACGGGCAGGCTGTTTGTTCATGTTTGCCCACTTATATCGGATCTCCACCTGGATGTCGACCAGAATGTGTCACCAGCTCCGAGTGTCCTTTGGATAGGGCATGTGTCAACCAGAAATGTGTCGATCCTTGTCCAGGAACGTGCGGCACTAATGCAAGATGCAATGTCAACAATCATAGTCCCATCTGCTCTTGTCAATCCGGATATACTGGAGATCCATTCACACGATGTTATCCCAACCCACGTAAGATTTAACCCCATCTGAAACCCATCCACATTAGTCTCACCATCATTTTCTTGATACAGCTCCACCACAAGACACTCAAGTCGTTGTCCGGGATCCCTGTGTTCCTTCACCATGTGGTCCCAATTCGCAATGTAGAAATATCAATGGAGTTCCTTCCTGCTCTTGTCTCGTCAATTACATTGGATCTCCACCGAACTGTCGACCAGAGTGTACCATCAACGCGGAATGTCCAAGCAATCAAGCATGTATGAATGAAAAGTGCAGAGACCCATGCCCTGGATCATGCGGAATCGGTGCAAGATGTAACGTGATCAATCATACTCCAATTTGCACTTGTGAGTCTGGATATACCGGAGACCCGTTCACGAACTGTTACCCAGAACCACCTCCACCACGAGAGCCTGTTCGTGATGATCCTTGCAATCCATCTCCATGTGGACCAAATGCTCAATGCAATAATGGAATCTGCACATGCTTGCCTGAATACCAAGGAGACCCATACCAAGGGTGTAGACCTGAATGTGTTCTCAATTCGGACTGTCCTCGTGATAGGGCTTGTATTCGAAGCAAATGTATCGATCCTTGTCCTGGAACATGCGGACAAGATGCGATCTGCGAAGTTATCAACCACATTCCAATGTGTAGCTGTCCAAACGGAATGGCCGGAAATGCATTCGTACAATGCAGACCTCAACAAGCTCCACCAGTAACAAACCCATGCAATCCATCTCCATGTGGACCAAACAGTCAATGCCGGGAGATCAACGGACAAGCAGTATGCTCATGCGTACCCGGATTCATTGGAAGTCCACCAACCTGCAGACCGGAATGTGTCGTCAGCTCTGAGTGTCCACAAAACCAAGCTTGCAACAATCAGAAGTGTCGAGATCCTTGTCCCGGAACATGTGGAGTTGGAGCTAGATGCTCGGTTGTCAATCACAATCCAATCTGTAGCTGTCCAGAACGATTTACTGGAGATCCGTTTGTCCGTTGTCAGCCCATCAGTAAGATCTTAAATCGAATCATAACATTCCATCCTTTTGTAACACAACATTTCGCACTTTCAGTTGAAACTCCTGTTCAAATGACCCCTGTCAACCCTTGCCAACCCAATCCTTGTGGTCCAAATGCCGAGTGTCGGCCAGTGGGTGATTCGCCATCTTGCACATGCTTGGATAACATGATCGGTTCTCCGCCAAACTGTCGTCCAGAATGCATCAGTAATTCTGAGTGTGCCAGCAACCTGGCATGCATCCGACAAAAGTGTCAAGATCCTTGCACTGGAGCATGTGGAGCCAATGCAGAGTGCAGAGTTGTCAGTCACACACCCATGTGTATATGCTCGATTGGCTTCACCGGAGATCCATTCACTCAATGTTTGCCGGTTCAACAAGATGTGCCGAGGGAACCAAGTTCTCCCTGTACACCAAGCCCATGCGGAGCCAACGCAAACTGTAGAGAACAGAACGGAGCTGGTTCATGTACTTGTATTGAGGACCATTTCGGAAATCCATACGAAGGATGTCGTCCAGAATGTGTTTTGAACTCCGACTGTCCTTCAAACAGAGCATGTGTCAGAAACAAATGCCAAGATCCATGCCCTGGGACATGCGGACAGAACGCCAATTGCCAAGTGGTGAACCATCTGCCATCGTGTACTTGTATTCCTGGTTACGAGGGAGATCCGTTCAGATTCTGTAACATTCGACAGCGGGAACGTAAGCATACTTTTACTATTAAAATGCTAACTTGTATAAGATTTGCTTATCTATAAATCTTTTTGAAACAAGTATATGTTTCTGTAATTCTATCAAAATACTTTGGAAAAAAACTATGAATGAATTTATTCAAATCGTTTTATCCGGGTTAAATTAAAGCAGGAGTGCTCATCCATTTGGCCCTGCGGGCCAGATCTGATTTTTCTGAAGCAGTGGCGGGCTTGGACTAATGTTTGATAAAAGTTGAAAATGGATGCATTACTGGATTACAAGAAAGAAAAACAAAGATACCTTTTTTAATCAAAATTTTATAATAAATAGAATTTATTTCAACGAAGTTTGGATTCAAATCTTCTTTACAAAAAAATACTTTTTGTGGTATTGTGCACTTTTATGCAAATATCTTACAAAATATTATAAAATCATTTGAAACACACACAAAATTTAAAATTTGCTTTTTGCAATTCTGTCGTGAAACTACTCACTTTTCCTGTCATTCTTGAACGACGAAATAGCCTACTTTTCTATACCAAAAATAACAGAATCGAATAGCAATACTTTTCAAAATAAATGCTGAAAAGTTCTACTTTTCAGCACTCAAATGGGTGCTGAAAAGTTCAACTTTTCAGCACTTGTTTCGAAAAGTAACACTTTTCAAAAAAAAAAATGATTTAAACGATTTATTGACAAAATACATGAAAATTTGACATAAAATTTCACTCAGTGTGTGTTTTTTGGAATTGCAAAAAATGTTGTATGGAACTCGTTGCAAAACTTGATTTTTTCAGCACTCTTCGTATTTATCCAACTCGGTGAACCTCGTTGGATAAATGTACGACTCGTGCTGAAAAAATCCTCTTTTTGCAACTTGTGGCATAAACTACTATTTTAAGCTTATTCTTGGCAATATTTTTGTTGCTAAAAAGTTATCTAAAAAGTCATAATTTTTTTCTTACTCATTTTAAATTAAAATCAATTTGAATAAAATGGCTCAGAACAGAAACACTAAAATTTGAAGTAAACACATTCGAAAATAGTAAGAAGTTCTATATAAGAATTATTCTGTTCAACAATCCAAGTTTGTAATCGTTTATTTCACAATTTAACAAAATTGATAATTATGTTTTCATTTCCTAGTTTTCAGTTTAATTATTGATTCTGAAAACATCAATAAAGCAATGATAAAATTAAAATTCAAACATGAAGAATGTTCGAATTTGAAATAAAAACATTGCTGAAGCACAAAATAACAGCTAATTTTTTTCAATAAATTTTTTTGTGAAATTATGTGAAAATATGATCTCAAGTATTTTTTTTTTTAATTTGACTCTAAATTTATTTATCGAATATTTCATTAACACCCTTAAGGGTCATTGATGAAACTATTGAAATGACGTCGCGGGCCGGTTGAAAAGGCTTCACGCGCCGGATCCAGCCCGCGGGCCGTACTTTGGGCAGGCCTGGCTTAAAGTGTGAAAAAAATGTTAGATTCATGATCTGGATCTCTTTTCAGAGTTGAGCTAAAAACAATGACAAAAACCCAAAAATGTTAAGAAAATGCAGACAAGTTTCTTAAGCTCCAACAAAACAAACACAAATACATTGTCTAAGACAACGTCACGAAAACTTTGCCTAATATCAGCTGAGAACCATACTTAAAATTTTCACAAATACTTTTTATTCATAAAACAATTTTACTAGGGGCTACCAACAAAACACGTGAAAGCATGTTAAGAAATTTAAAAAAGCTCTTTTTTGTATGGAGATTAAACAACCACTGCCATATCCCCCTAAAAATGTGTAATTTCCACACTTTTCATATGTAATAAAACCGTTTTCAGTCAATTTTGAGGTAAATTTACATCATTAAAGACACAGTAAAAAAATCATGAAAATATTACATCTGAGAAGGGGTACCTTTTTATGACAGAAAAAAATGTGTAATTTTACCACTAATCTGGTATAATGCCACTTTTCAGACTAAATTAGGGTAAAATTATATCATAAAAAGGTAATATTCAACCTTCAAAAATTACACCAACCCAATTTACACCATTTTTTACTGTGGAGCTAATATTCAACCTCCCAGAATAACACCTTCAGAATAAACATTTTTTTAACTTTGTACATTATAATGAATTATCTAAGATAAAATCAAACTGACATTGGCTAAATTGAAGCACCACGCGCACAAATCAATTATTAAAGAAATTAAACTAAACAAAATCAAACCAAACTTCACAGCAATTCAACAATACGTCAATCCATGCCAGCCAAGTCCATGCGGCCCCAACAGTCAATGTCGGGAGATTAACGGGCAGGCTGTTTGCTCATGTTTGCCCACTTATATCGGATCTCCACCTGGATGTCGACCGGAATGTGTCACCAGTTCCGAGTGTCCTTTGGATAGGGCATGTGTCAACCAGAAATGTGTCGATCCTTGTCCAGGAACGTGCGGCACTAATGCAAGATGCAATGTCAACAATCATAGTCCCATCTGCTCTTGTCAATCCGGATATACTGGAGATCCATTCACACGATGTTATCCCAACCCACGTAAGATCTAACCCCATCTGAAACCCATCCACATTAGTCTCACCATCATTTTCTTGATACAGCTCCACCACAAGACACTCAAGTCATTGTCCGGGATCCCTGTGTTCCTTCACCATGTGGTCCCAATTCGCAATGTAGAAATATCAATGGAGTTCCTTCCTGCTCTTGTCTCGTCAATTACATTGGATCTCCACCCAACTGTCGACCAGAGTGTACCATCAACGCGGAATGTCCAAGCAATCAAGCATGTATGAATGAAAAGTGCAGAGACCCATGCCCTGGATCATGCGGAATCGGTGCAAGATGTAACGTAATCAATCATACTCCGATTTGCACTTGTGAGTCTGGATATACCGGAGACCCGTTCACGAACTGTTACCCAGAACCACCCCCACCACGAGAGCCTGTCCGTGATGATCCTTGCAATCCATCTCCATGTGGACCAAATGCTCAATGCAACAATGGAATCTGCACATGCCTGCCTGAATACCAAGGAGACCCATACCAAGGGTGTAGACCTGAATGTGTTCTCAATTCGGACTGTCCTCGTGATAGGGCTTGTATTCGAAGCAAATGTATCGATCCTTGTCCTGGAACATGTGGACAAGATGCAATATGCGAGGTTATCAACCACATTCCAATGTGTAGCTGTCCGAATGGAATGGCCGGAAATGCATTCGTACAATGCAGACCTCAACAAGCTCCACCAGTAACAAATCCATGCAATCCGTCTCCATGTGGACCAAACAGTCAATGCCGGGAGATCAACGGACAAGCAGTATGCTCATGCGTACCCGGATTCATTGGAAGTCCACCGACCTGCAGACCTGAATGTGTTGTCAGCTCTGAGTGTCCACAAAACCAAGCTTGCAACAATCAGAAGTGTCGAGATCCTTGTCCCGGAACATGTGGAGTTGGGGCTAGATGCTCGGTTGTCAATCACAATCCAATCTGTAGCTGTCCAGAACGATTTACTGGAGATCCGTTTGTCCGTTGTCAGCCCATTAGTAAGAATGCCCAAACCATACCATCTCATCCCTTTGTAACACAAAATCTCACATTTTCAGTTGAAACTCCTGTTCAAATGACCCCTGTCAACCCTTGCCAACCAAATCCTTGTGGTCCAAATGCGGAGTGTCGGCCAGTGGGTGATTCGCCATCTTGCAAATGCTTGGATAACATGATCGGTTCTCCGCCAAACTGTCGTCCAGAATGCATCAGTAATTCTGAGTGTGCCAGCAACCTGGCATGCATCCGACAAAAGTGTCAAGATCCTTGCACTGGAGCATGTGGAGCCAATGCAGAGTGCAGAGTTGTCAGTCACACACCCATGTGTATATGCTCGATTGGCTTCACCGGAGATCCATTCACTCAATGTTTGCCGGTTCAACAAGATGTACCGAGGGAACCAAGTTCTCCCTGTACACCAAGCCCATGCGGAGCCAACGCAAACTGTAGAGAACAGAACGGAGCTGGTTCATGTACTTGTATCGAGGACCATTTTGGAAACCCATACGAAGGATGTCGTCCAGAATGTGTTTTGAACTCCGACTGTCCTTCAAACAGAGCATGTGTCAGAAACAAATGCCAAGATCCATGCCCTGGAACATGCGGACAGAACGCCAATTGCCAGGTGGTGAACCATCTGCCATCGTGTACTTGCATTCCTGGTTACGAGGGAGATCCGTTCCGATTTTGCAATATTCAACAACGAGAACGTAAGCATATTTTTATTATTAAAATGCATACTTGTATAAGATTTGCTTAACTACAACACTGTACAAACAAGTATAAGTTTTGTAATTCTATCAAAATATTTTGGAAAAAAAACTATGAATGAATTTATTCAAATCGTTTTATCCGGGTTAGCTTAAAGTGTGAAAAAGATGTTAGTTTCATTATTTGGATCTCTATTCAGAGTTGAGTTAAAAACAATCACAAAAACCCAAAAATGCTAAGAAAATTCAGACAAGATTCTAAAGCCCCAACAAAACAAAAAAAAACAAAAATCTCGGATGTGAATACTAAAAAAATACTTCGTCTTAGCTCGTCACGAAAACTTTGCCTAATATCAGCTGACAGTCATACTGAGAATGATCAAAAATACATTTTATTCATAAAAAACAATTTCACTAGGGGCTATCAACGAAACACGTGGTCGTATATTTGTAAATTAAAAAACTCTTTTTGTATGGAGAGTAAACAACCGCTGTCTTATCCTCCCTAAAAATGTGTAATTTTAACACTTTTCTGATGTAATGTCACCTTCTCAGTCAATTTTGAGCCACGCTGGTTCAACTCGGAGGAAAGTTTGAACTTTGGGGTCCCCAGGAACACTTGGATTTTTTTCAGAAATAGTTAGACAGGGCCGAATGGTTTTTCTCCAAAGGTTGAATGGAGAATTAGGGCGGTTCGACACTCCTACATGCTGTTGATAAGAGAAACACCAGTAGATCGTCGAAGCCTATGCTCAGTAGTGCTGAAAGGATATTACGGTTCTGTTCAGCAACGGAAGGGCAACCATGGGTGGTCTTTCATGCTCATGCTCATGCTCAGAATTAGTTCGATTCGACACTCCATACAAATTTTTGAGGAAAACCATTCGGCCCTACATATTCTAAAATTCAAAGTGCACGAGTGTCTAGGGACCCAAAAGTTCATAATTCCCTCGAGTTGAGCCTGCGTAGAAATTTTGTTGGTCGGTGTTATCTAAGTAAACTTCAAACTGACATTGACCGAATTCAAACACGACGCGCAAAAATTAATTATAAAAGAAATTAAACTAAACAAAATCAAACCAAACTTCACAGCAATTCAACAATACGTCAATCCATGCCAGCCAAGTCCATGCGGCCCCAACAGTCAATGTCGGGAGATTAACGGGCAGGCTGTTTGCTCATGTTTGCCCACTTATATCGGATCTCCACCTGGATGTCGACCGGAATGTGTCACCAGTTCCGAGTGTCCTTTGGATAGGGCATGTGTCAACCAGAAATGTGTCGATCCTTGTCCAGGAACGTGCGGCACTAATGCAAGATGCAATGTCAACAATCATAGTCCCATCTGCTCTTGTCAATCCGGATATACTGGAGATCCATTCACACGATGTTATCCCAACCCACGTAAGATTTAACCCCATCTGAAACCCATCCACATTAGTCTCACCATCATTTTCTTGATACAGCTCCACCACAAGACACTCAAGTCGTTGTCCGGGATCCCTGTGTTCCTTCACCATGTGGTCCCAATTCGCAATGTAGAAATATCAATGGAGTTCCTTCCTGCTCTTGTCTCGTCAATTACATTGGAGCTCCACCGAACTGTCGACCAGAGTGTACCATCAACGCGGAATGTCCAAGCAATCAAGCATGTATGAATGAAAAGTGCAGAGATCCATGCCCTGGATCATGCGGAATCGGTGCAAGATGTAACGTGATCAATCATACTCCGATTTGCACTTGTGAATCTGGATACACCGGAGACCCATTCACGAACTGTTACCCTGAACCACCTCCACCACGAGAGCCTGTTCGTGATGATCCTTGCAATCCATCTCCATGTGGACCAAATGCTCAATGCAACAATGGAATCTGCTCATGCCTGCCTGAATACCAAGGAGATCCATACCAAGGTTGTAGACCTGAATGTGTTCTCAATTCGGATTGTCCTCGAGACAAGGCTTGTATTCGAAGCAAATGTATCGATCCTTGTCCTGGAACATGCGGACAAGATGCAATATGTGAGGTCATCAATCACATTCCAATGTGTAGCTGTCCAAACGGAATGGCCGGAAATGCCTTCGTACAATGCAGACCACAACAAGCTCCACCAGTAACAAACCCATGCAATCCATCTCCATGTGGACCAAACAGTCAATGCCGGGAGATCAACGGACAAGCAGTATGCTCATGCGTACCCGGATTCATTGGAAGTCCACCGACCTGCAGACCGGAATGTGTTGTCAGCTCTGAATGTCCACAAAACCAAGCTTGCAACAATCAGAAGTGTCGAGATCCTTGTCCCGGAACATGTGGAGTTGGGGCTAGATGCTCGGTTGTCAATCACAATCCAATCTGTAGCTGTCCAGAACGATTTACTGGAGATCCGTTTGTCCGTTGTCAGCCCATCAGTAAGATCTTAAATCGAATCATAACATTTCATCCCTTTGTAACACAAAATCTCACCTTTTCAGTTGAAACTCCTGTTCAAATGACCCCTGTCAACCCTTGCCAACCCAATCCTTGTGGTCCAAATGCCGAGTGTCGGCCAGTGGGTGATTCGCCATCTTGCACATGCTTGGATAACATGATCGGTTCTCCGCCAAACTGTCGTCCAGAATGCATCAGTAATTCTGAGTGTGCCAGCAACCTGGCATGCATCCGACAAAAGTGTCAAGATCCTTGCACTGGAGCATGTGGAGCCAATGCAGAGTGCAGAGTTGTCAGTCACACACCCATGTGTATATGCTCGATTGGCTTCACCGGAGATCCATTCACTCAATGTTTGCCGGTTCAACAAGATGTACCGAGGGAACCAAGTTCTCCCTGTACACCAAGCCCATGCGGAGCCAACGCAAACTGTAGAGAACAGAACGGAGCTGGTTCATGTACTTGTATTGAGGACCATTTCGGAAACCCATACGAAGGATGTCGTCCAGAATGTGTTTTGAACTCCGACTGTCCTTCAAACAGAGCATGTGTCAGAAACAAATGCCAAGATCCATGCCCTGGGACATGCGGACAGAACGCCAACTGCCAAGTGGTGAACCATCTGCCATCGTGTACTTGCATTCCTGGTTACGAGGGAGATCCGTTCAGATTTTGCAATATTCAACAGCGAGAACGTAAGCATTGATTCGAATGTTATTTGACTTATAACATAGGTTAAATGTACTCAGCAATACTCTGGTTTAATGTTTGTCTTTTGGCGTTAATGAATACAATTTAATCCTTTTATTTACTTTACCTACTTATTTTGTGATACACTGAAAGTTATTGAAAACGCTGTTATTGATTCGTTTTCGTTTGACACCATTTAGTGTGTACTTTGACAAAGTAAAAGCAAAAAATGACAAACTGCTACTTATAACACAGGACTCACACTTACTATCAAACCAAACGTTAAGTAGAAAGTATATACAGTCATCCCACATATTCGGAACACATATTGTCCATAGCATGCCAAATGCAGCTTTTATCTCGACCCTACTATTTTTAAGACCTTTAACTGGTCATTTTCTTGCTATTTCATTAGTAAAAGTAGTACTTTTTGAACAAAAACTTCATTTCAAGACTATTTTATCTAGAGCAGCAAACCACTGCCTCCGAATTGCCTGTTTCATGATTGTGGGATGTTATTGTGCCTCCCACAATTGCGGAACACCTGAATTTAACTGATATTTTTACAAAAAAAAGTTATGTGTGAAGTCATTATTTTGTTACAGATATGTACTCGTGGAGAGATCCGAAGTTTGTTTACATTCGTAAGAAAAAAGTGTTCCGAATTTGTGGATTTCAAGGGTCAAAGTTTTTCTTCAAAAACTTGATATAAATGTTAAAATTTGCAGTTTTTCGATACAGCATTCGAAAGATCACAAGAAAAGCTTTCAAATGAAGGTGAAAGCGAATCATTAAGTTCAATTATCGATTTGCTATGATTTTTTGAACATTGGCCGATCTGTAAACTATCCCGAATATGAGGGATGACTGTACTTTGTGTGATGAGGGTTTGTTCAATTAATACGTCTAGATTCTAAGGCTTTACGCCCCCCAAATCCCCTGTCACAAACTTTTCCAATATTTAGCACTGCCCAGAACCAAACCCCAGAAAACCCGCTCCCCCTCCCCCTATTTATGGACGTAATTTTCAAACGAACCCTAAGGATGTTCATTTGACAACAATTGGTGTCAAGCTATCGGAGTTTTAGAGTAACTTTGTAACTTTGGTAAAACTAAACGTTGGTAACACTAAACGCTATCTCAACAGCATTTTATTATAAAAATGCGATGATATAATATTTTTTTGAATGAGAAAAGTCGCTAAAACATTCTACAGAACACTTAATTGTTTTTTAAAAATTGAATTAAAACTGTGACCAAAGTTCATAAAGTATTTGAAGCTTAACAGTATTTAAAAAGAATCATATCTGAAAATATCAATGAGACAAAAAAAATATGCCAAATATGCTGAAACTACACAAAAAGATCAATAAATTAATTAAAAATAATTTAAAAAAAGCCGAATTATACACGAAAAGATGCATCATTTTCATATTTTGCAAAGAACCAGTAAATTGCATTTTTCGAATAATCTGATCAATCTCTACAGCAATCCAACAATACGTCAATCCTTGCCAACCAAGTCCATGCGGCCCCAACAGTCAATGTCGGGAGATTAACGGGCAGGCTGTTTGCTCATGTTTGCCCACTTATATCGGATCTCCACCTGGATGTCGACCGGAATGTGTCACCAGTTCCGAGTGTCCTTTGGATAGGGCATGTGTCAACCAGAAATGTGTCGATCCTTGTCCAGGAACGTGCGGCACTAATGCAAGATGCAATGTCAACAATCATAGTCCCATCTGCTCTTGTCAATCCGGATATACTGGAGATCCATTCACACGATGTTATCCCAACCCACGTAAGATTTAACCCCATCTGAAACCCATCCACATTAGTCTCACCATCATTTTCTTGATACAGCTCCACCACAAGACACTCAAGTCGTTGTCCGGGATCCCTGTGTTCCTTCGCCATGTGGTCCCAACTCGCAATGTAGAAATATCCATGGAGTTCCTTCCTGCTCATGTCTAGTCAATTACATCGGATCTCCACCCAACTGTCGACCAGAGTGTACCATCAACGCGGAATGTCCAAGCAATCAAGCATGTATGAATGAAAAGTGCAGAGACCCATGCCCTGGATCATGCGGAATCGGTGCAAGATGTAACGTGATCAATCATACTCCGATTTGCACTTGTGAGTCTGGATACACCGGAGACCCGTTCACGAACTGTTACCCGGAACCCCCTCCACCACGAGAGCCTGTCCGTGATGATCCTTGTAATCCATCTCCATGTGGACCAAACGCACAATGCAACAATGGAATCTGCTCATGCCTGCCTGAATACCAAGGAGATCCATACCAAGGTTGTAGACCTGAATGTGTTCTCAATTCGGATTGTCCTCGTGATAAAGCTTGTATTCGAAGCAAATGTATCGATCCTTGTCCTGGAACATGTGGACAAGATGCAATATGTGAGGTCATCAACCACATTCCAATGTGTAGCTGTCCAAACGGAATGGCCGGAAATGCATTCGTACAATGCAGACCACAACAAGCTCCACCAGTAACAAACCCATGCAATCCATCTCCATGTGGACCAAACAGTCAATGCCGGGAGATCAACGGACAAGCAGTATGCTCATGCGTACCCGGATTCATTGGAAGTCCACCGACTTGCAGACCGGAATGTGTCGTCAGCTCTGAATGTCCACAAAATCAAGCTTGTAACAATCAGAAGTGCCGAGATCCTTGTCCCGGAACGTGTGGAGTTGGGGCTAGATGCTCGGTTGTCAATCACAATCCAATCTGTAGCTGTCCAGAACGTTTCACTGGAGATCCGTTTGTCCGTTGTCAGCCCATCAGTAAGATCTTAAATCGAATCATAACATTTCATCCCTTTGTAACACAACATTTCACCTTTTCAGTTGAAACTCCTGTTCAAATGACCCCTGTCAACCCTTGCCAACCCAATCCTTGTGGTCCAAATGCCGAGTGTCGACCCGTGGGTGATTCGCCATCTTGCACATGCTTGGATAACATGATCGGTTCTCCACCAAACTGTCGTCCGGAATGCATCAGCAATTCTGAGTGTTCAAACAACCTCGCATGTATTCGACAGAAATGTCAGAACCCTTGCATAGGCGCTTGTGGTTTAAATGCCGAATGCAGAGTGGTCAGTCATACTCCAATGTGCATATGCACTGTTGGCTATACTGGCGACCCATTCACTCAATGCATGACAATTCAGCAAGATATAAATAGAGATCCAGTTTCACCATGTTCACCAAGTCCATGTGGAGCGAATGCAGTGTGCAAAGAGCAAAGTGGTGCTGGATCTTGCTCGTGTATTGAAGACCATTTCGGTAATCCCTATGAAGGATGCAGACCAGAGTGCGTATTGAACTCTGACTGCCCTTCAAATCGTGCATGTATTCGTAACAAATGTCAAGATCCTTGCCCCGGAACATGTGGGCAAAATGCTGAATGCCAGGTTGTCAATCACTTACCATCATGTACATGCAATGTTGGTTACGATGGAGATCCTTTCCGATTCTGCAACATACAACAAAGAGAACGTAAGATTGCCTTGTATTTTTTTACTTTTAACCACTAACAAGATCTTTTTCGAAAACAAAGCTGTTTTAAGGAGGACCAATGAACCAAACATAAACATTCAGTGTGTCTTGCTTACATTTTATGCAAACATAAATTGCAGTGAGTGGGATACCCTGATGATTACATTTGGGTCATAAGTTTATCCGAAGGACCACGATAAGTTTGTCTACATTCTGCTTTAACGAATTTCAAAATTATGTACCGCGAAAAAATCGCTTTTAATCGAAATGTGTTAAGTTTATATGCATACCGAGAGATAAACAATGCAATTATATTGCGAAATATTCTGCTTATTTTTTGGAAAGCTTTCCCTTTAGAAAAGTTAAGAAAAAATAAACTAATTATTACCATTCTACACAGCGGAACCAATGTACAAAAACCCATGCCAACCAAACCCTTGTGGCCCCAACAGTCAATGTCGGGAGATCAACGGGCAGGCTGTTTGCTCATGTTTGCCCACTTATATCGGATCTCCACCTGGATGTCGACCGGAATGCGTCACCAGTTCCGAGTGTCCTTTGGATAGGGCATGTGTCAACCAGAAATGTGTCGATCCTTGTCCAGGAACATGTGGCACTAATGCAAGATGCAATGTCAACAATCATAGTCCCATCTGCTCTTGTCAATCCGGATATACTGGAGATCCATTCACACGATGTTATCCCAACCCACGTAAGATCTAACCCCATCTGAAACCCATCCACATTAGTCTCACCATCATTTTCTTGATACAGCTCCACCACAAGACACTCAAGTCATTGTCCGGGATCCCTGTGTTCCTTCACCATGTGGTCCCAATTCGCAATGTAGAAATATCAATGGAGTTCCTTCCTGCTCTTGTCTCGTCAATTACATTGGATCTCCACCCAACTGTCGACCAGAGTGTACCATCAACGCGGAATGTCCAAGCAATCAAGCATGTATGAATGAAAAATGCAGAGACCCATGCCCTGGATCATGCGGCATCGGTGCCAGATGTAACGTAATCAATCATACTCCAATTTGCACATGTGAGTCTGGATACACCGGAGACCCGTTCACGAACTGTTACCCTGAACCACCTCCACCACGAGAGCCTGTCCGTGATGATCCTTGTAATCCATCTCCATGTGGACCAAATGCACAATGCAACAATGGAATCTGCTCATGCCTGCCCGAATACCAAGGAGACCCATACCAAGGTTGTAGACCTGAATGTGTTCTCAATTCGGATTGTCCTCGAGACAAGGCTTGTATTCGAAGCAAATGTATCGATCCTTGTCCTGGAACATGCGGTCAAGATGCGATTTGCGAGGTCATCAATCACATTCCGATGTGTAGCTGTCCGAACGGAATGGCCGGAAATGCATTCGTACAATGCAGACCACAACAAGCTCCACCAGTAACAAACCCATGCAATCCATCTCCATGTGGACAAAACAGTCAATGCCGGGAGATCAACGGACAAGCAGTATGCTCATGCGTACCCGGATTCATTGGAAGTCCACCAACTTGCAGACCGGAATGTGTTGTCAGCTCTGAGTGTCCACAAAACCAAGCTTGCAACAATCAGAAGTGTCGAGATCCCTGTCCCGGAACATGTGGAGTTGGAGCTAGATGCTCGGTTGTCAATCACAATCCAATCTGTAGCTGTCCAGAACGTTTCACTGGAGATCCGTTTGTCCGTTGTCAGCCCATCAGTAAGATCTTGAATCGAATCATAACATTCCATCCCTTTGTAACAAAAAATTTCACCCTTTCAGTTGAAACTCCTGTTCAAATGACCCCTGTCAACCCTTGCCAACCAAATCCTTGTGGTCCAAATGCGGAGTGTCGGCCAGTGGGTGATTCGCCATCTTGCAAATGCTTGGATAACATGATCGGTTCTCCGCCAAACTGTCGTCCAGAATGCATCAGTAATTCTGAGTGTGCCAGCAACCTGGCATGCATCCGACAAAAGTGTCAAGATCCTTGCACTGGAGCATGTGGAGCCAATGCAGAGTGCAGAGTTGTCAGTCACACACCCATGTGTATATGCTCGATTGGCTTCACCGGAGATCCATTCACTCAATGTTTGCCGGTTCAACAAGATGTTCCAAGAGAACCATCTTCACCATGTATGCCAAGTCCATGTGGAGCTAATGCAATTTGTCGAGAGCAGAATGGAGCTGGTTCTTGCACATGTATGGATGATCATATTGGTAATCCCTATGAAGGATGCAGACCAGAGTGTGTTCTGAACTCGGACTGTCCGTCTGATCGCGCTTGCATTCGAAGCAAGTGTCAGGATCCGTGCCCAGGAACTTGTGGGCAAAATGCAGACTGCCAAGTTGTCAATCATTTACCATCTTGTACCTGCATTTCTGGATATGAAGGAGATCCTTTCAGATTCTGCAACATCCAGCAAAGAGAACGTAAGAATTGTATATTTATCACAATGTGCTTCCGCTTATCGCTTAAAAATGTATGATGAATTATATTTGTTTTGCTCATGCAGAAATAATTTTAATGTATTTTTTTAAACTTGATATTGATTGTTTGTTGTTCTATGCATGACTTAGATCAAATGTAAAAAGGAAACACATGCAGGTGCTCTGTGCTCTCTTCTACTAAGCTTACTAGAATTCCTATCTGATTGGCACAATAGAGCACAGAGGCATCGATACGTGTAAAATTACTGTGCTATTTTGCAATTATAAGTTACACCATGCAACAAAATGGAACAAACTTCTTTAAGATAAGTCACGAGGAAGCATGAGGTACAAAGTCCCAAAATACAAACCTCCAGGGATTTTTTTTTTTTTTCGAAAAAACATTCAGTATTGTACAGCAGTTTGAATGCAAAACTGTTGTTTTATCCGAGCCCTACGTATTACTACCAAAAAATCGGGCGCTCGTATGTTAATTATCGTAACCACACTAGGTCTCCATACAAACTTCCCTGCATACCGATTGGCCCCTGTCTATTTTTTGTTTTTTTTTTTTTTTTTCTGAGGAACTTCAAGCACAAATAAATGTTTTGATAAAAAAAATTTAATCATCCCCGGGGACTTTCCCCGTGTTTGCTTGATTAAATCTCAGTAAGTTTGAACTAGTTTTTCGAATACAAAAGCTTTTTATTCTATCGCGTATGATAAGACGAACTCTCATTCAAAAGTAATGTTCAACCTTTTGTTTTGATTTTAGTATTAATTTTAGCCATTTGTTTGTGGTAACACAAACAGTTCTTAGAAGAAGCCACTCAAAAACGGCAAATTATTATTGTTTTTAATTGATTAATTCACTTGAAATCCTAGTCAAAATACGATTCTAAAAACTCGTAATAATTATTAATTTAATTGAAAACAATTATTACCAAAAAAAAATCAGTCCATAAAAATATTATTTTCGTCAAGATACCAAAGCATCAAGGCACAATTTATATATGTTTAAGTACTAATTAATTTTTGGCAAAACCACTAACATAATGAAAAAATTTATATCGTTATCCTATACTATTCTTCTAATCAAAACAACATTTCCAAACACCAGCGATCCAACAATACGTCAATCCATGCCAACCAAGTCCATGCGGCCCCAACAGTCAATGTCGGGAGATCAACGGGCAGGCTGTTTGCTCATGTTTGCCCACTTATATCGGATCTCCACCTGGATGTCGACCGGAATGCGTCACCAGTTCCGAGTGTCCTTTGGATAGGGCATGTGTCAACCAGAAATGTGTCGATCCTTGTCCAGGAACATGTGGCACTAATGCAAGATGCAATGTCAACAATCATAGTCCCATCTGCTCTTGCCAATCCGGATATACAGGAGATCCATTCACACGATGTTATCCCAACCCACGTAAGATCTAACCCCATCTGAAACCCATCCACATTAGTCTCACCATCATTTTCTTGATACAGCTCCACCACAAGACACTCAAGTCGTTGTCCGGGATCCCTGTGTTCCTTCGCCATGTGGTCCCAATTCGCAATGTAGAAATATCAATGGAGTTCCTTCCTGCTCTTGTCTAGTCAATTACATTGGATCTCCACCCAACTGTCGACCAGAGTGTACCATCAACGCGGAATGTCCAAGCAATCAAGCATGTATGAATGAAAAGTGCAGAGATCCATGCCCTGGATCATGCGGCATCGGTGCCAGATGTAACGTAATCAATCATACTCCAATTTGCACATGTGAGTCTGGATACACCGGAGACCCGTTCACGAACTGTTACCCTGAACCACCTCCACCACGAGAGCCTGTCCGTGATGATCCTTGCAATCCATCTCCATGTGGACCAAATGCTCAATGCAACAATGGAATCTGCACATGCCTGCCCGAATACCAAGGAGACCCATACCAAGGTTGTAGACCTGAATGTGTTCTCAATTCGGATTGTCCTCGAGACAAGGCTTGTATTCGAAGCAAATGTATCGATCCTTGTCCTGGAACATGCGGACAAGATGCAATATGTGAGGTCATCAATCACATTCCAATGTGTAGCTGTCCAAACGGAATGGCCGGAAATGCCTTCGTACAATGCAGACCACAACAAGCTCCACCAGTAACAAACCCATGCAATCCATCTCCATGTGGACCAAACAGTCAATGCCGGGAGATCAACGGACAAGCAGTATGCTCATGCGTACCCGGATTCATTGGAAGTCCACCGACCTGCAGACCGGAATGTGTTGTCAGCTCTGAGTGTCCACAAAACCAAGCTTGCAACAATCAGAAGTGTCGAGATCCTTGTCCCGGAACATGTGGAGTTGGTGCTAGATGCTCGGTTGTCAATCATAATCCAATCTGCAGCTGTCCAGAACGATTCACTGGAGATCCGTTTGTCCGTTGTCAGCCCATCAGTAAGATCTTAAATCGAATCATAACATTCCATCCCTTTGTAACAAAAAATCTCACCTTTTCAGTTGAAACTCCTGTTCAAATGACCCCTGTCAATCCTTGCCAACCCAATCCTTGTGGTCCGAATGCGGAGTGTCGGCCAGTGGGTGATTCGCCATCTTGCACATGCTTGGATAACATGATCGGTTCTCCGCCAAACTGTCGTCCAGAATGCATCAGTAATTCTGATTGTGCCAGCAATCTTGCATGCATTCGACAAAAGTGCCAAGATCCTTGCATTGGAGCATGTGGAGCCAATGCAGAGTGCAGAGTTGTCAGTCACACACCCATGTGTATATGCTCGATTGGTTTCACCGGAGATCCATTCACTCAATGTTTGCCGGTTCAACAAGATGTGCCGAGGGAACCAAGTTCTCCCTGTACACCAAGCCCATGCGGAGCCAACGCAAACTGTAGAGAACAGAACGGAGCAGGTTCATGTACTTGTATTGAGGACCATTTCGGAAACCCATACGAAGGATGTCGTCCAGAATGTGTTTTGAACTCCGACTGTCCTTCAAACAGAGCATGTGTCAGAAACAAATGCCAAGATCCATGCCCTGGAACATGCGGACAGAACGCCAATTGCCAAGTGGTGAACCATCTGCCATCGTGTACTTGCATTCCTGGTTACGAGGGAGATCCGTTCCGATTCTGCAATATTCAACAGCGAGAACGTAAGCATCAATTTTCATGTATTTTTTAAGATGCCCAGTTGATTTGCTTTGTAAAATTGTATATCGATTATAAATATATTATTGCATAAGTTATTATATTAATGATGTTTGAATTGACCTGCTTTAATTAACGAGACTGTAACACTTTTAAAACTTATACGGCGGTTTTTATGAAATAACAAGCCACTTTACAATATAAAGCATTACACTTAAAGATTTTCAAGATACTAATAGAACTATACTGCTCAAGGGAAGTCCATCCAAAATAGTTATGTGTTGGAATTTTACGAAAAAGTGGAATTTTTTTCAGTTTTCTGGAGAATCCCAAAACAATATAATTGAAGAAATTTCATTTAGGACGTACTTTCATTGAGCGGCGATATACGCAATGCCTGTAACATGACGCCAAAGAAGATTGACCCGCAATTATGACCATTTTTATTGAGTGTTGAGGCTAACTTAAGATTGTTCTAAAACATTATTTCTTCGGACAGCACCAGTCTATCAAAACCCGTGTCAACCAAACCCATGTGGACCAAACAGTCAGTGCAGGGAAGTTAATGGACAAGGAGTTTGCTCATGTTTGCCCACTTATATCGGATCTCCACCGGGATGTCGTCCCGAATGTGTCACAAGTTCGGAATGTTCATTGGACAAAGCTTGTGTCAACCAGAAATGTGTCGATCCATGCCCGGGAGCATGCGGGGCGAATGCAAGATGTAACGTCAACAATCATAGTCCCATCTGCTCTTGTCAGTCTGGTTACACAGGAGATCCATTTACACGATGCTATCCTAATCCACGTAAGACCTTCAAATTTATAGTCGATGAATCGCCAATTTATATTCATTTTTTATTAGCACCACCGAAAGATACTCCAGTTACCATTCGTGATCCTTGCGTACCATCTCCGTGCGGTCCCAACTCACAGTGTAGAAACATCAATGGAGTTCCATCTTGCTCTTGTCTAGTCAATTACATTGGATCTCCACCGAACTGTCGGCCCGAATGTACCATTAATGCGGAATGTCCAAGCAATCAAGCATGTATGAATGAAAAGTGCAGGGACCCATGTCCTGGATCATGCGGAATCGGTGCCAGATGTAACGTGATCAATCATACTCCCATTTGCACTTGTGAGTCTGGATACACCGGAGACCCGTTCACGAACTGTTACCCGGAACCACCTCCACCACGAGAGCCTGTCCGTGATGATCCTTGCAATCCATCTCCATGTGGACCAAATGCTCAATGCAACAATGGAATCTGCTCATGCCTGCCTGAATACCAAGGAGACCCATACCAAGGGTGTAGACCTGAATGTGTTCTCAATTCGGACTGTCCTCGTGATAAGGCTTGTATTCGAAGCAAATGTATCGATCCTTGTCCTGGGACATGCGGACAAGATGCGATCTGCGAAGTTGTCAATCATGTACCGGTTTGCAGCTGTCCGAACGGAATGACTGGTAACGCTTTTGTACAATGCAGACCACAACAAGCTCCTCCAGTCACGAACCCGTGCAATCCGTCACCATGTGGACCGAACAGTCAATGCCGAGAGATCAACGGACAAGCTGTTTGTTCGTGTGTGATGGGATTCATAGGAAGTCCGCCAGCATGCCGACCGGAATGTGTCGTTAGCTCTGAATGTCCACAAAATCAAGCTTGTAACAATCAGAAGTGTCGAGATCCTTGTCCCGGAACATGTGGAGTAGGCGCAAGATGTACTGTTGTCAATCACAATCCAATCTGCAGTTGTCCTGAACGTTTCACCGGGGATCCATTTGTCCGCTGTCAACCAATCAGTAAGCACACTGAAGTCCTAACAAATAACCGACCCATAACATTAAATCTCACATTTTCAGTTGAACAACCTGTCCAAATGACGCCCGTGAATCCTTGTCAACCAAGTCCTTGTGGACCGAATGCCGTTTGTAGACAAGTCGGTGATTCACCTTCGTGTACATGTTTGGAAGAAATGATTGGTGCTCCGCCAAATTGTCGCCCGGAATGCGTCAGTAATACCGAATGTGCCAGCAATTTAGCTTGTATTCGACAGAAATGCCAGGATCCGTGTTCGGGAGCTTGCGGTGCAAATGCAGAGTGCAGGGTTGTTAGCCACACACCGGTCTGCATTTGCTCAATTGGATACACTGGTGATCCATTCACTCAGTGCGTAGTCGTACAGCAGGACATTCCTAGAGAACAGACTTCTCCGTGTACACCAAGTCCTTGCGGAGCCAATGCAAACTGTAGAGAACAGAACGGAGCTGGTTCGTGTACCTGTATTGAAGACTACTTTGGAAACCCATACGAGGGTTGCCGGCCCGAATGCGTACTAAACTCCGATTGCGCCTCGAACCGTGCTTGCATCAACAACAAATGCAAAGATCCGTGTCCTGGAACATGCGGCCAGAACGCCGAATGCCAAGTAGTCAACCATTTGCCATCATGTACCTGCTTCGTAGGATACGAAGGGGATCCATTCAGATATTGCGATGTTCAGCAACGAGAACGTAAGAGAACAGAATTGTTTTGTTTTTAGCTTTTGCTTGCCTCAATATGATTGCTTTTTGCTACTGCTTGCTTTATAATTACACGTTTGAGTAATTCGAATCATGTTTTTATTTACTACAGCGGTGAAGGAATATGTCAATCCTTGCCAACCGAACCCATGTGGGCCAAATAGCCAATGCCGAGAAATAAATGAACAGGCTGTTTGCTCGTGCTTGCCCACATACATTGGATCTCCACCCGGATGTCGACCGGAATGTGTCACCAGTTCCGAGTGTTCTTTGGATAAGGCCTGCATCAATCAGAAATGTGTCGACCCTTGCCCAGGAACCTGTGGCACTAATGCACGTTGTAATGTTAACAACCACAGTCCAATTTGCTCTTGTCAGTCAGGATACACTGGAGATCCCTTCACTCGTTGCTTCCCGAATCCACGTAAGATTTGCTAGCAATGTTTTTAGAATTTGTCCCACTTACGAAATGTTTTTCAACAGCGCCTCCCAAAGACACTCCAGTTACGGTACGAGATCCTTGTGTACCATCTCCGTGTGGTCCCAATTCACTTTGTAGGAACATCAACGGAGTACCATCTTGTACGTGTCAGTCCAATTACATCGGATCACCTCCAAACTGTAGACCGGAGTGTACAATAAACGCAGAATGTCAAAGCAATCAAGCTTGTATGAATGAGAAGTGCAGAGATCCTTGCCCGGGATCGTGTGGTGTTGGAGCTCTTTGCAATGTAATCAATCACACACCAATTTGTACATGTCAGCAAGGATACATCGGAGATCCGTTCACCAATTGTTACCCAGCGCCACCACCTCCAAGGGAGCCAATAAGGGACGATCCTTGCAATCCGTCGCCATGTGGAGCAAACGCTCAGTGTAACGATGGTGTGTGCACGTGCCTACCAGAGTATCAAGGAGACCCGTACCGTGGATGCCGTCCTGAATGTGTGCTCAACTCGGAATGTCCCCGTGACAAGGCTTGCATCCGCAGCAAATGCGTTGATCCATGCCCAGGAACGTGTGGACAGGAAGCATTGTGCGAAGTTACGAATCATATACCGATCTGTAGCTGTCCGCGAGGTATGACGGGCAATGCGTTCGTGCAGTGCACAGCACAGCGCGCTCCGGTTGAGACCGATCCGTGCAATCCGTCACCTTGTGGACCCAACAGCCAGTGTCGAGCCATCAACGGACAGGCCGTCTGCTCGTGTGTAATGGGATTCGTTGGCAGCCCACCGTCATGCCGGCCAGAATGTTCGGTCAACTCTGATTGTGTGCAAAACTTGGCCTGTGTCAACTTCAAATGCCGAGATCCTTGCCCAGGCACATGTGGCTTAGGTGCCAGATGTTCTGTGGTTAATCACAATCCAATTTGCAGTTGTCCGTTCAAAATGACCGGTGATCCGTTTGTCCGATGCTATGAAATTGGTACGAAGGACCCCAAACATTTTTATGACCTATGCTTACGACAATATTTCTTTACAGTTGAAAGACCTGCCGTTCAAGACACTCCTCGAAACCCTTGCTATCCCTCACCCTGTGGTCCCAATGCTATCTGCGAGAATCGTAACGGAAACCCGTCTTGCTCTTGTCTGCCCAATATGATCGGTTCTCCTCCTAGCTGTCGACCCGAGTGTGTCAGCAATTCAGATTGCTCCAACACTCTAGCGTGTATAAATCAAAGGTGTCAAGATCCTTGTCCAAATGCGTGTGGAACAAATGCCGACTGTCGTGTCTCTCTTCACATTGCGAACTGCATTTGTCCTTCGGGGTACACGGGCAATCCGTTCGTCGCCTGTTTCGTTGAAAGTGAGTTTCAATTGCGTTTGTTAGAGGAGAAAAGCGTGAATTGCGTGTGCCCAATTTCCCACATGATTACTGATGACAATTTGTATTACCTTTATTTACAGCAAAACCACCACCGGAAGTTGACCGATCACCACCAGAAGATCCGTGCTATCCATCACCGTGTGGCACGAACGCTCGTTGTCGTCCGGTGGACGGTGGCGCAGTCTGCGAATGCTTCGAGAACTACTTTGGCAATCCGTACACCTCTTGTCGACCGGAGTGTGTGACAAACTCGGAATGTTCCAGGAATACGGCCTGTATTCAGAACCGGTGCAAGGATCCTTGCCCGGGAGTGTGCGGCCACAACGCCGAATGTAGCGTCATTAATCACACTCCGACGTGTACCTGTCGCGAGGGAATGGTTGGAAACGCGTTTGAGCAATGCCTGCGTGAAGAGAAACCACCTGCGCCAAGTGATCCGTGCTATCCGTCCCCATGTGGGCTGAACACGGTTTGCCGATCGTCGGGAGGAAACGCCGTTTGCGAATGTTTGCCAGACTTCAAAGGAACGCCGTTCGGAAGAGGATGCTACCCAGAGTGTACGATCAACTCGGATTGTCCGAGGGATAAGACATGCGTCAACAAGAAGTGCGTCGATCCATGCCCAGGAGTTTGCGGATACAGAGCTGTCTGCCATGCGATCAACAACAGTCCGGTGTGCTCGTGTCCGAACAACATGATTGGCGATCCTTTCGTCGAGTGTAAGGAAGCGGCACCAAAGGATCCATGCAATCCGTCACCGTGCAGAACGAACGGAATTTGCCGCGTTGTTGGAGGCCGAGCAGAGTGTCAATATCCGGAATGTGTCATCAATTCGGACTGCTCGCCCAATCGGGCATGCTTCAACCAGAAGTGTCGAGATCCGTGCGTCGGAGCATGTGGAGTCAACGCCATCTGTAACGTGGTCAACCATGCACCAATTTGTTCATGCCCGGAACGTCACGTCGGCTCACCATTTGTGCAGTGTAACCGACAGATGGATCCTGTGCCGCAGCCAGAATGTGTGAGCGACGATCAATGTACCAACGACAAGGCTTGCATCAACCAGCAGTGCGTGAATCCGTGCTCTGCTAGCAACGGATTGTGTAATCTGAACGCCGAATGTCGAGTACAGTTCCACCGGGCTATATGTACGTGCCGCGACGGCTACACCGGAAACGCTCAGATTGCTTGCTACGAAATCGGGTGCCGATCGGATTCGGACTGTCCGGCAACGGAGGCCTGTGTGAACAAGAACTGCATCGACCCGTGCCGATACACCCAGTGTGGACGCAATGCCGTTTGCAAAACTGACTACAACCACAACGCACGATGCCACTGCATCGACGGCTACCGAGGTAACGCTCTGACGGGTTGTACGCGACCCGAATGTACGCGGGACGACGAGTGCCCGTACCATCTGTCCTGCCAGAACGAACAGTGCCGAGATCCGTGCGATTGTGCACCGGGTGCCCAGTGCAGAGTTGACAACCATCGGGCGTCGTGCAGATGCCCTCCCGGATACACGGGAGATGCCAGCTTTGCCTGCGAGAAGAGTAAGTCGTCCTGCATGATCTTGCGAGGAATAAGTCACTAACCCAAGCATTTCACCCTCTATTTCACAGTACCAGTTCGCGATCCGGACCAATGTAAGATGGACGCCGACTGTTCGAGCCGGTTGGCTTGCTTCAGTGGAACGTGCAAGAATCCATGCCTCGAGGCGAAACCGTGCGCCCAGCATGCCGTTTGTACCGTCCAGGACACACTGCCGCTGCGTACAATGTACTGCGTGTGCGAGGAAGGTTACGTGGGCGATGCCGAAAAACAATGCCTGCCAGGTTTGTTGGAATGCAATATTGATATACGCTTCAGATCGCTTCGACCTTCTCTACTAATGTTAACCGCTTACATTTCCAGCTTTTTACCTATTATTACCCTTCAAAACCCCTTTCCAGACCATCCTTAGCAGTCGATTTTAAACTTTTTGCGCATACTGATCCTAGTTTTAGCTCACTCAAGCGTACAATACAATTCTAACGTGGTACCCCTTCTATCTCGCAGTATCACCAATCCAACCGGGATGCAGTTCGGACATCGAATGCGCAGCGACCGAGACGTGCCGCAACCGGGCGTGCGTAAATCCGTGCACGGAGTTCAACCCGTGCGCACGCACGGCCGAGTGTTTGGCCCAGAGCCACAAGGCCATCTGTTCCTGCCCGGTCGGAATGGTGGGCGATCCGTTCCAGAACTGCTACCGCGAGCCGGTAATCACGCCGGAGTGCACGGTGGACTCGGAGTGTCCCAGCAATCGGGCTTGCATCAACCAGAAGTGTCAGGATCCGTGCGCCGATGGAAATCCGTGCGCCGGAAATGCCGAATGCCGCACGTTGACGCACCGTCCGCTGTGCATGTGCCCGCAGGGATGGGGAGGCGACCCTAAGGTTCAGTGTTACAAGCGTAAGTTGGATCATTCTCAATTATAAATGAAAATTGTCTAACGACCTTGTTATTTCTTACAGCGGAATGTCAACGCGACAGCGACTGCCCGTACGACAAGGCGTGCTACAACGACAAGTGTTTGAACCCGTGCACATACGGCGCGACGCAGTGTGGCAGGGGAGCCGAATGTCTCGCGCAGGGACACCGTGCCAACTGCATCTGTCCGGCGGGTACCCAGGGTAACCCGTTGATTTCATGCGTGACCGGTCTGTGCCAGTACAACGAAGATTGCGCAGATCACGAGGCTTGCGACCGACTGAACCGGGTGTGTCGACCCGTGTGTGACGATGAGACGTGTGCGTCTCGGGCGACGTGCATTGGCCGGAACCATCAGGCAACGTGCGAGTGTGCATCTGGAACCAGAGGCAACCCGTACGTGGAGTGCGCTCGAGATGAACCGGAACCAGTGTGTCGTACGGACGGTGACTGTCCTTCGCAGCAAGCCTGCATCAACAGCATGTGCTCGAATCCGTGTACCGTGATCAGCCCATGCTCGAGACAGCAATCGTGTTCGGTTGTCGATACGCTACCACTGCGGACGATGATCTGCGCCTGCCCAACCGACATGTTGGTCGACGCAAACGGTCAATGTAAACCGATTGTGGTAGAAGGATGTCGCAAGGACAACGATTGCCCAGACACCGACCGCTGCATGCGAGGACAGTGTATGCTGGCTTGCCGCGCCGAACCATGCGGAGTGAACGCACAGTGCGTATCCAGCGGACATCGGGCCAAGTGTTCGTGTGCCTCGGAATACGTAGGAAATCCACACATCGAGTGTACACCGGAGGGACGAGTACCGAGCCCGAAGGAATGTTCCGTGGACGACGACTGCCCGCTGGACCGATCCTGCCTGAACGAGCGTTGCATCAACCCGTGCACGCAGGACGTCTGCGGACGAGGAGCCATTTGTCACGTGCAGCTGCACAATGCCGTGTGCAACTGCCCAGCTGGATACAAGAAGGACGCCAACAACAACTGCGTACCACGTAAGTAGCAACTCTTGCGGTAGAGAAATACCGAATGCTAACCTTTTTCTCTTTCTCCAGCGGTTGCCGACCTGCCCAAGTGTCGCGCCAACTCGGACTGCGCCACCAGTGAGACCTGCGTCAACGAGATCTGCGCCAATCCGTGCAACTGCGGCCAGAACGCCGATTGCTACGTGAAGGACCACTACCCGGTGTGCAGCTGCAAGCCGGGCTACTCTGGAAACGCGCAGTTTGGTTGCTTCAAGCTGGGTTGCCAGTCGGACAGCGAGTGTGCCAACGACAAGCAGTGCTACAACGGCGAGTGCCTGAACCCGTGCGCGCTGGAGAATCCATGTGCGTTGAACGCGGAGTGCTTCGGAGACAAGCATCGAGCGGCGTGTCGCTGTCTGCCGGGGCTGGAGGGCAATCCGTTTGTACAATGTCGCCGAGTCGAGTGTCACTTTGACGGAGAGTGTCCGGACAACAGGGCCTGCTTGCAAGAGCAGTGTATCGATCCGTGCAGCGAGATGGCACCATGTGCTCAGAATGCGATTTGCTTTACCCGAGGACATGCGCCGCACTGCAAGTGTCCGGACCATTTGCCGGACGGGAATCCGTTCTCGTTCTGCGAACGACGCGTGGTGCAACACAAGCCGGAATGTACAATGGATACGGACTGTCCCAGCCGATTGGCATGCATCAACAACAAGTGTGTCGATCCGTGCAGGGAACTCGAGCCATGTGCCAGGTCAGCCAAGTGTACCGTGCTGGATTCGGTTCCGGTGCGAACCATGGTTTGCGAATGTCCGGAACTGCACGTGCCAGATGTGAACGGTGAATGTAAACGAATCGTGCTGCAGACTCCGCCGGAGTGTTCCAGTGATTCGGAATGCTCGGATAAGGAGGCTTGTATCAATCGACAGTGCAGGAATCCGTGCAACTGCGGTGATCACAGCACATGTATGGTAAAGAACCACCGAGGAATTTGCTCGTGCGAGGATGGATACGAAGGAAATCCGAACATTGCATGTAGAACGATCGGATGCCGAATTGATTCCGAGTGTGAATCGGGTAAGGCTTGCATCAACGGAAATTGCGTAAATCCTTGCTTGGATAACAACCCTTGCGGAATCAACGCCGAATGCTACGCCGTATCGAGTCACGCAGAGTGCAGATGTCTGAGCGGATATCGCGGAAATCCGATGGTACAGTGTACGGTCGTCGAGTGCCGCAGCAACAACGATTGTCCGAACGACAAGCAGTGCCGTAACACGCAGTGTGTCGATCCGTGCATATACGATAGCTCGTGCTCACCGAGGGCAGAATGCAAGGCACAGAACCATCTAGCCGTTTGCAGATGTCCAGCGGGACTGGTTGGCAATCCGTACGTGGACTGCCGACCGGAGATCATTCCAGAGTGTGTGTACGACACGGATTGTCCGTCGCACTTGGCCTGTATCGAGAACAAGTGCGTTGAGCCATGCGGTGCTTTGGAGCCATGCAATCGACCAGCGAGATGCGAAGCAATTCCGTCGTCGCCGGTGCGTACGATGATCTGCATATGTCCGGATGGATACGTGAGCAGTGGAAGTGGAACGTGCAAACCGGTTGTCAAATCGGGTTGTATTTCCGATTCGGACTGTTCGAGCGATACCGCTTGCATCAACAGCATTTGTAGAAACCCTTGCAACTGTGGACCGAATGCCGAGTGCCGAATCAAGGACCACAAACCGGTGTGCTCGTGCAAGCAAGGATTCGACGGTAATCCGGAGATTGAATGCATCAAGATTGAGTGTCGCGTTGACGACGATTGTTCCAGTCAGCACTCGTGCTTGAACCGGCAGTGCATCCCGGTGTGTTCGCTGGACACGTGCGGACGACAAGCCGAATGCTACGCCCAGAACCACAGAGCGATCTGTGAGTGCCTGCCAGGGTACGAGGGCGATCCGCGCGCCACCTGTAGACTGTTGGGATGTCGAGCCGATTCGGACTGCCCACTGGACAAGGCGTGTATCAACCAGAAGTGTGAAAACCCTTGCGAGAACCAAGCGATCTGCGCCCAGAACGAGCTGTGCCAGGTGTACCAGCATCGGCCCGAGTGCGCCTGTCCGCCACCATTCGAAGCGGATCCGATCCGAGGATGTGTGCTGCGTGACGAACGGTGCCGAACCGACGGTGAGTGCCCCTCGCAGACGGCTTGCATCCAGGGTGAATGTGTCAACCCGTGCAACGTAACGGAACCGTGCGGCGTCAACTCGATGTGCAAGGTGCTGGACACGCTGCCCGTGAGGACCATGATTTGCGAGTGTCTGCCGGGATACCAAGGAAATGCGGCCGTCCAGTGCGACAAGAGTAAGTATTGCTTGGGGAACCGCGAGGAATCGTTAACTGACGTTTGTTTTTCTCTCCCCTCTTCAGTGGCCCTTTGCCCAACGGACAGAGGCTTCGTCCGTAACGCCAACGGTGAGTGCGCATGCCCACCCGGCTACGGACTGTCCATCTACGAGGACTGCCAGATATGTCGCGAAGAGGACGGCCTCAAGATTGACGAAACGGGACGGTGCGTGTGTGCGCTGGAACGGGGCATGGTAATCGACGAGCGGGGCCGTTGCATCTGCCCGATCGATTATGGCTACCGGCTAACGGAACGGGGCGAGTGCATCCGTACGGCCGTGCCCGAGTGTACACGCGACAGCGACTGTCCCGACTGGCGCCACTGTCACCAGGAGACGAGAACGTGCGAAGATCCGTGCAAGACGAAGATCTGCGGCAAGAACGCGCTGTGCAATGCAACGAATCATCAGGCGATCTGCCAGTGTATCGCAGGGTACACCGGTAATCCGGAGGAGCATTGCAGTAAGTTTGAGTTTGGCTGGTTGGCTGGTTAGGTCGTACTACAATTATTGTTATTTTTTACCTTCAGATCAAACAACCAACTTCCGCACGGACTTCCCACAACCGGAAATGCAAGTAACGTGCCAAGCGGACGGCGTTCAGGTGGTTATCGACCTGATGGAGTCCAACTTTAACGGTGTGCTGTACGTGAAGGGCCACAGCAAGGACGAAGAGTGCCGACGGGTGGTGAACCTTGCCGGCGATGCGTCCCAGCGGACGCAGATCTTCAAGGTGCACTTTGGCAGCTGTGGTCTGATTCACGTCAACGGAATCGCCAGCTTCGTGCTGGTCATTCAGAAGCATCCGAAGTTGGTCACGTACAAGGCGCAGGCCTACCACATCAAGTGCGTGTACCAGACCGGAGAGCAGAACGTCACGCTTGGCTTCAACGTGCAGATGCTGACGACGGCCGGTACGATCGCCAACACCGGTCCGCCGCCAACGTGTGCCATGCGAATCGTTGCCTTCAACGGAGAGGAGATCGTGTCCGCTGAAATCGGTGACAATTTGCGACTGCAGGTCGAAGTGCAGCCAGCGAGTACGTATTACTGGGGATTTTTTTTCCTAAAAGCAATTCTTGCTAACGATCTATTTTGCCCTTTCAGCAATCTACGGAGGGTTCGCTCGCAGCTGCGTCGCCAAAACGATGGAAGACAGCGTCGAGAACGAGTACATTGTGACGGACGAAAATGGATGCGCCACAGAGCCGAGCATCTTCGGGGACTGGGAGTACAACGCCGAAACGAACAGCCTGCTGGCGAGTTTCAACGCGTTCAAGTTCCCCTCGAGCGACAACATCCGCTTCCAGTGTAACATTCGGGTGTGCTTCGGCAAGTGTCAACCGGTCAACTGCCACGGGGCGAACGCGTACGGCAAGCGGCGACGTCGGGCAATTACCGACGCGAACGAGATCGAGATGCTGCTGAACAGGACGAGACGTGCGACGAGCAGCAGCTCGACGGCGCTGGCCGGCGACGACGATGAGCTCGGTATCGAGGGAACACTGCGAGAGGAGATCACGATCCAGTCGAACGCGATTCTGACGCTGGATCGCAGGGAGGAGCGTTCGTACGACTCTGATAATAGTAAGTTTTTGGGTTTACGAACTACCAGTTCAAGACTAACCCTTGACGTTCTTTCTCTTCTTCCAGTCACTCCCGCCGCTCAACGTGTCGAAGATATCTGCGTGTCGATGATCGGTCTGATCATCGCGCTGGTCATCACAGCGCTGCTAGCACTGGTTGCCGTTGCCGTGGCCGTGTCCTGCTGGCTGATGGCCTACCGAAGGCGTCCAACTGTCACGGGACCGCTGCCGCATCCGCCCGAGTTCCCAAATCCGCTGTTCGCGCATCACGAACCGTCGGAACCGTCACACCACGACTACATGACGTAAGCAAAAGCAAAACCATACAATACCAAGAGTAAAACAACGAAATCGAACGAAAGTATAGGTTAGGAAAGGTCGAAAGACAAAAAAAAAGACGATACTGTAAATATGTATGATTAGAGAGTACACAATTTTAGAAGTATGTAAGCGACAGTGACACACCAACTTAGGCAATAGAACGACGGTGCTCTAACCTCAATGCAAACGCACTGTCCAACGGCCTGTTGCATACCATGCAGGCCCGCGAAAGAAACACGATTTAGGTTAGATCGTTTTTATATATTAACACAGGCGGAATACCGAGAGTCCAGACCAAAGGAGCCGGCTCAGCTCGAACCTTGCCGGGATTCGGCGGTTCAACCTCATGTAAAAAGCAATCTCTAAACGTCGAGAGACTTGACGAACTCGGGCTAACCTCAACCTCGTTAGAAATTAGAACACATAGAAGCCCAATTTGTCTCGTTTCTCGACACGAAAATCCAACCGGCGAGTCCTCGGGGAACGACTGAGCTTCAAACGAGTACTTTTGGTCTCAATGGGTTCGAGGTATTCCGAACGCAAATCCGAGCATCTCCTCCGCGGGTCGTTACTAGTCTTTTATTTATTAATGTTATTATCGTACTAAGTAAGAGATGGATACCCCTCCCTCGTCCTGTTTAGAAACAAACAACTTTTTCTATCCCCTTCGACGTCCATTCCTCTAAGGTGGAGGGCCCTCGTGTTTCTTCCGTACTATTTCGTCCCTTACGATCTTGTGTGTCCTTTCTCTTTGGCTTTACAACGAAGCAGATACCGTATTGCCATATATTGTTCAGCGAATCTTCACTCTTCCACCAGCACTGAGTCTCGAGAACACTCTCAGCAAAAGCACGCACTCACGACTAGATTCCTTCCAAAAGTGAACAATATTATCGGTGTTATTCTATTAATATAATTGTTTTAGTTGTAATTTATTAAAATTTTATGAATATACAGAAAGAAAACACATCTCGACCCTCGGAGGATTTGCGTACCCCTAGGTTTAGTAACACAGAGAGCAAGAAAATTATAGGAGAAAAATGTGTTGTATTATACTACAGACAGAGGTGAATAAAAAAAAGAACGTAGTCATTTTATAGCTAATCTCATATCAAGAAAAAGTAACGAAACTATACAAGAGATTTGCACGTAGACAAAAGAAAACTGCCATTCAAATTCCAAAATGCGCGTGTCCACGTGGGCGGAACCCAACTCAAGCTCCCGCTTTTCCCCGCTTCGAAAACGAAAATGTGAAAGAAGCAGCGAGCTTTCAGCTATTTTCGTTTTCGCTGCGGGAAAAACGAGGAGCAACGCCCCTCAAAAGAACGCGACCATGTAAGCGAAAAGAAAAATAGTTCACTAAAAGTTCTTCTCTACACATAAATACGAATGCTGCTAACGGTCAACACTAAACTGCCCCCTTTGAAAATACTGCACAACGATGTGTTTATAGTTTTTTGAATACAGCATTAAAACCTTTTAACTAACTAGCTCGCGCAAGTCTCCAAGAGACAGAACGTAGCACAACACCTCTGAAACGGCAGAACGGCGGTTATTTGTTGTCTTTTGTTTTGTTTTTTGGCAATACTTTATTATCTCTACCCTTGAAAAAAAATTCCTAAAGCAACCGAAATCGCGGCTTTTTTTAACGCCCCTATATATTTATGTTTACTGCAAAAAGAAAACTGATAATAACGTCAACTATTAAGACTGGATTAACATTAACTGAGAGGTAATTAAAAATATAAACGAAAAAAATATCAAAAAGAGATAATCTATTCCTACTATAAAGAAAATAACACTACCTACCGCTATACCTTCACGCAGACACAGTCTATTGCGAATTTTCCAACCCAGTGTAATATTTTTTTATCGAGAAAAATGTAAAGTTTATCTGTAGCATGTGAATGTCACCTCAAAGAAAAGCGTTAATAAAATGAAAATGATACTAATAAAAAGGGTGTGTTTGTGTTTCGACTTACCAAAATTACTGCCAAAATTATAAATTAAAAAAAAAACTTTTCTAAAATCGTTCATGTGATTCTTCGACATAACATCCTTCTCATCACCATTATAAATGTCTCGGAGCGTTTGGCACGGTATGTCTACGCATCTTTCCTCCCCTGTTGATTCTCTGAAATGTGATCCGTTAAAAAAAATGTCTCTATGGTTAATGCAACGCAGTAGCCCTTTTTGTGTTTGACAGTTTGCCAAACTCGTAAACAAAGCCAAATTTATGCAGGCTTCCGTTTCTGCAAACAAATGCAGGCAAATTGTTAAAAAGATTGTTTGTTTGCGAGTTTGGTTTTTTTTCGGTTGTCATAGTCCTAGTCATAAGTTTCACGTCTTTTTTCTTATATTTTTAAAACTTTAAACATTTCTGTTCTGATATAAAATGAACAAAAAAACGTTTTTAAATACATGAACAACCTACCCATTGAAGTAGATTTTTGCCTTCATTATCTCGACGGTAACATTTCAAAAGGCATCATGTACATTTTGACACTTTCTGGATTATTGCATATTCTGAAAGTACTCCTAATAAGCTACCTCTCCACCAAAAATGAACAAAAGTTACTTCAGTAAAGTCTGTTTAATCGTGATTTTAAATAAAGTAACATCCCGGGCAGACGGTAATAACAAAATTAATAATATTTCAATAACAAATCCTGTTAAAATAACAAAAAGTGTTATTATATTATCCTGAAGTTCAACTTCAAGAAGAAAAAATAATAACAGTTTCTGATAAAATAACAAAATTCAATACTATTGAAGTGATATTATATTGAAAATGTTTAATAACACGCTAATAAGAGGAAATGTTATACATTTCAAAAACTCTCCTTATAACAAAATTTGGTATTCGTTCGGTATACTGACTAAGAAATAAAATTTCCATAAATCGCACAAAAGGAAAAGTTTCTAAGTATCCATAACACAATCTGTTATTATTTTTTCTTTTGTCAAATAAGTTTAAATCTTTGGGATAATTTTGTCTAATTTCGTCGGGGTCATTATTTTGGCCATGAAATGCGGTCCTTAAGCTAAAATTATTCTAAAAAGTTGAAATTTTGAAAGATGATTTTTTTAATTATTTGATATACCACCTAAGGGACTTTGTTAAAATTGGCTAGAACTATGGGATAATTTTGACC